>NC_091980.1:212649218-212949218 GCF_044704955.1 Pristiophorus japonicus
ACACAAGAATGCATGGGAGCAAAGAGCAGCCAAGGAGGCAACGAGAGATCATGAATGCGAGAGGAGGTGGGGGGTCGAGTAGCGAGAGATTGCGGGAAGGTAAAGTGTGGTCGCCGAGGGAGCGAGATGGTGGTTGGGAGCGTGAGATAAGAACATAAGAAATAGGAGCAGGAGTAGGCCATTTGGCCTCTCAAGTCTGCTCCGCCATTCAATAAGATCATGGCTGATCTGATCATGGACTCAGCTCCACTTCCCTGCCTGCTCCCCATAACCCTTTACTCCATTGTCGCTCAAAAATCTGTCTATCTCGCCTTAAATATATTCAATGACCCAGCCTCCACAGCTCTCTCGGGCAGAGAATTCCACAGATTTACAACCTTCTGAGAAGAAATTTCTCCTCATCTCAGTTTTAAATGGGTGGCCCCTTATTCTAAGACTATGTCCCCTAGTTTTAGTTTCCCCTATGAGTGGAAATATCCATGTTGTCGAGCCCCCTTAGTATCTTATGTTTCAATAAAATCACCTCTCATTCTTCTGAACTCCAATGTGTATAGGCCAAACCTACTCAACCTATCCTCATTAGTCAACCCCCTCATCTCCGGAATCAACCTAGTGAACCTTCTCTGGACAGCTTCCAATGCAAGTATATCCTTCCTCAAATACAGAGACCAAAACTGTATGCAGTACTCCAAGTGTGGCCTCACCACTACCCTGTACAGTTGCAGCAGGACTTCTCTGCTTTTATATTCTATCCCACTTGCAGCAAAGGCCAAGATTCCATTTGCCTTCCTGATTACTTGCTGTACCTGCATACTAACATTTTGTGTTTCATGTACAAGGACCCCCAGGTCTTTCTGTACTGTAGCACTTTGCAATGTTTCTCCATTTAAATTATAATTTGCTTTTCTATTATTTCTGCCAAAGTGGATAACCTCACATTTTCCCACATTATACTCCATCTGCCAAATTTTTGCCCACTCACTTAGCCTGTCTACAGCGCTCTGCAGATTTTTTGTGTCCTCCTCACAATTTGGTTTCCCACCCATCTTTGTATCATCAGCAAACTTGGCTACATTACACTCGGTCCCTTCATCCAAGTCCTTAATATAGATTGTAAATAGTTGAGGCCCCAGCACCGATCCCTGCGGCACCCCACTAGTCACTATTTGCCAACCGAAAAAGGACCCATTTATCTCAACTCTGTTTTCTGTTTGTTAACTAATTCTCTATCCATGCTAATATATTGCCCCCAACCCCGTGAGATGGTGGTCGGGGGGAGTGAGATGATGGTCGGGGGGAGTGAGATGATGGTCGGGGGGAGTGAGATGATGGTCGAGGGGAGTGAGATGATGGTCGGGGGGAGTGAGATGATGGTCGGGGGTGGTCGGGGAGCGAGATGGTGGTCGTGGAGTGAGATGGTGGTCGTGGAGTGAGATGGTGGTCGTGGAGTGAGATGGTGGTCGTGGAGTGAGATGGTGGTTGGGGGAGCGAGATGGTGGTCGGGGAGCGAGATGGTGGTCGGGGAGCGAGATGGTGGTCGGGGAGCGAGATGGTGGTCGTGGAGTGAGATGGTGGTCGGGGAGCGAAATGGTGGTTGGGGGAGCGAGATGGTGGTCGTGGAGCGAGATGGTGGTCGGGGAGTGAGATGGTGGTCGTGGAGCGAGATGGTGGTCGGGGAGCGAGATGGTGGTCGGGGAGCGAGATGGTGGTCGTGGAGTGAGATGGTGGTCGGGGAGTGAGATGGTGGTCGTGGAGTGAGATGGTGGTCGGGGAGCGAGATGGTGGTTGGGGGAGCGAGATGGTGGTCGGGGAGCGAGATGGTGGTCGGGGAGTGAGATGGTGGTCGTGGAGTGAGATGGTGGTCGGGGAGTGAGATGGTGGTCGTGGAGTGAGATGGTGGTCGGGGAGTGAGATGGTGGTCGTGGAGTGAGATGGTGGTCGGGGAGCGAGATGGTGGTTGGGGGAGCGAGATGGTGGTCGGGGAGCGAGATGGTGGTCGTGGAGTGAGATGGTGGTTGGGGGAGCGAGATGGTGGTCGTGGAGTGAGATGGTGGTCGTGGAGTGAGATGGTGGTCGGGGAGTGAGATGGTGGTTGGGGGAGCGAGATGGTGGTCGGGGAGCGAGATGGTGGTCGGGGAGCGAGATGGTGGTCGGGGAGCGAGATGGTGGTCGTGGAGCGAGATGGTGGTCGTGGAGCGAGATGGTGGTCGGGGAGCGAGATGGTGGTCGGGGAGCGAGATGGTGGTCGGGGAGCGAGATGGTGGTCGGGGAGCGAGATGGTGGTCGGGGAGCGAGATGGTGGTCGTGGAGCGAGATGGTGGTCGTGGAGCGAGATGGTGGTCGGGGAGCGAGATGGTGGTCGGGGAGTGAGATGGTGGTCGTGGAGTGAGATGGTGGTCGGGGAGCGAGATGGTGGTCGTGGAGTGAGATGGTGGTCGGGGAGCGAGATGGTGGTCGTGGAGTGAGATGGTGGTCGGGGAGCGAGATGGTGGTCGGGGAGCGAGATGGTGGTTGGGGGAGCGAGATGGTGGTCGGGGAGCGAGATGGTGGTCGGGGAGTGAGATGGTGGTCGGGGAGCGAGATGGTGGTCGGGGAGCGAGATGGTGGTCGGGGAGCGAGATGGTGGTCGGGGAGTGAGATGGTGGTCGTGGCGGTGGGGAAGATCAAGTGTGGGGGGGGGGGGCAGTCGGCGATCGCGGGGAATGAAGCAGTTAAACCTGTTGGGCCAATGTTGCTGGGGGGGCGACCATTCCTGCTGCTCCTGGCCCACAAGTAATGCTGTAAAGGCACTTACTTTATGGATCCAGCCTTTCTCGCCTGCTTTTACATTATTTAAAAATAAAAAGCCTGTAAGAATGGATGCACGCAGCCTCCTTAAAAGCAGCAACCAACCAACCCGCCTCCTGAGAATGAATTGGTTGCCTGTCTCCAGTCCAACCTCTGTTAAAACTTGAAGTCGCCAGGTTCAAAGCGGGTTTGAATCGCGTTTGAAATTTTTTACATTTTAACTTCTCACCCGACTCAATCACACCTGATTTTGGGGGTTAAAGTTACCCCCATTACATTGTTTTTGTTCGCATTTTCAATAATTTCTTGCAACAACTAGTAAAAGCACAGAGTGTTTTAATATTTTCTGGGCCATCTGAATTGTTTTATGATTTCCATATTGGGATTGTGATCTAGGACTGACAGCTGTGGAGCCACAATGGCTGCCTTGTGCTCCTGACCTTTATTTGTGAATTAAGAACAAATAATTTAAAGCAGGATAGTAGGGCAAACAATTGAAAGTTTTGGCATGCTTTTTGTCCAAATGAAAAAAGCATTGCATCCAAAATTGGTAAAATTTGAATTGGCAGTGTTCCTGTTGAATTAAATAGCCTGAAGAGGAAGGGAAATAATGGTCTGGTGACTGAAATGAGGATCATATTGCTGGAAACGGCTGAAGTAAGGAACAGAGTTGGAGGATCATGTTTTTGTGGTTTTCACTGTTAAAGAAAGTGTTTGTTGCTATTTTGGCCTTTACCTCCTGTTTGAGGGAGATATTTTTACATAAATTGCAAAATCTGCATTTAACAAAATTCTTCGTTTTTACCCCCTTCAGGTTGAGTAAATCTTTCTCAGCAATAAAAAATAACCAGGCAAAAAGGAAGGTCATGGGTGTTTGGTCTCACAAGCACCATGGTGCAAGACTGCTAATTAGAACCAAGGGATTGGTTAAGCTGTCACATAGGAGGAAGTAGAGGAAGTCACAGTGTTCTCCATGTTTATACCAATTCATTTTATTCTATGTATGTGTGATTCATTTCATCAACCACAGAACTGTATTTTGCATATGGAAAATTTAAAAATAGTAATCTCTGCAATAATTTATGGTGCTCTTAAATTCCATTCAAAGTTGCAGTTAAGATGAAACAAGATGTCTTGTCAGTGATTGTGCTTTCCCAGTATTCATTCAAATATGCATAAAGTTGTCTGAACTCACTCATACCTGTAGCATTTCTGAGTCACAGACTTTTTGACAGGCAGCTGAGAACTGCCATAACACACTTTAACTGGTAGGATAAGAACATAAAACAGTAAGGAACAAGAAGATCTTAGAGATTCATTCTGGTGAGATATTGACATTTATATCCATTAAATTACAATAATTAGTGTTTAATGTTAGTATGTGATGAATATGCAGTATACTAATGTATTTAAACAATAGTCAACTACTTTTGTGCTTGATTAATTGAATACTTGAAAGCTTTTTTACATTTAATTTAAAACCACCTTTAGTCACTCTCACATCTCGGGGTTCAGGATAAATAACGTTAAAAAAATGAAGAAAACAAAGCACAAGAGTTGAATATAATTATGTCAGATTTCTAATAATACTATAAGATCTATAGAAAGATTTATTAGTTTGATAAAGAAAAATACAATGATAGAACAGTACAGTAATTAATTCTATTAAAATACTGCACTAACATACCAAAATCTCCATTCCTCTATTAGCTGTAAATTTTATGTCACTTTACGAATACACAGGTTAGATTTTCCTCTTTCTGCATGGATAGATTCTTTATTTGCCAGGATGATATTATGGTTATGTTATTAAGGTATTTCAAATGCTTAGGTTTTGTAATTGAGCATTTAAACACACTGGCCCAGAATGGCATACACCATTATTATAGGTTAGATGGTCCAGGAAATTTTTATATAAGTGAATATCGCCATTACTTGCGTCACTCGATCATTTCCTGGAACTTTTGTGCAGCTCTGCCACAAACCTTGCTGAAAACTGTTAGAAGTGAATGGCGATCACCAATTTCCTGAATTAGCATCACTTTGATTGCTGCTGCTTCTTGGACTTTAAATAATGGCACTGGTATTGGCATTTTAGAAACATAGAAACATAGAAAATAGATGCAGGAGTAGGCCATTCGGCCCTTGGAGCCTGCACCACCATTCAATATGATCATGGCTGATCATGTAACTTCAGTACCCCATTCCTGCTTTCTCTCCATACCCCTTGACCCCTTTAGCCATAAGGGTGACATCTAACTCCCCTTTGAATATATCTAACGAACTGCCCTCAACAACTTTCTGTGGTAAAGAATTCCACAGGTTCACAATTCTCTGAGTGAAGAAGTTTCTCCTCATCTCGGTCCTAAATGGCTTACCCCTTATCCTTAGACTGTGACCCCTGGTTCTGGATTGCCCCAACATCGGGAACATTCTTCCTGCATCTAACCCGTCCAATCCCGTCAGAATTTTATATGTTTCTATGAGATTCCCTCTCATTCTTCTAAATTCCAGTGAATATAAGCCTAGTCGATCCAATCTTTCTTCATATGTCAGTCCTGCCATCCCGGGAATCAGTCTGGTGAACCTTCGCTGCACTCCCTCAATAATAAGAATGGCCTTCCTCAGATTAGGAGACTAAAACTGTGCACAATATTCAAGGTGTGGCCTCACCAAGGCCCTGTACAACTGCAGTAAGACCTCCCTGCTCCTGTACTCAAATCCTCTCACTATGAAGGCCAACATGCCATTTGCCTTCTTCACCATCTGCTGTATCTGCATGCCAACTTTCAATGACTGATGTACCATGATACCCAGGTCTTGTTGCACCTCCCCTTTTCCTAATCTGTCACTATTCAGATAATATTCTGCCTTCCTGTTTTTGCCACCAAAGTGGATAACCTCACATTTATCTAATTATACTGCATCTGCCATGCATTTGCCCACTCACCTAACCTGTCCACGTCACCCTGCAGCCCCTTAGTATCCTCCTCACAGCTCACACTGCCACCCAACTTAGTGTCAACTGCAAACTTGGAGATATTACATTCAATTCCTTTGTCTAAATCATTAATGTATATTGTAAATTGTAAATAGCACTGAATCTTGCGTCACTGCCTGTCATTCTGAAAAGGACCCGTTTATTCCTCTCTTTGCTTCCTGTTTATTGTTGCATTACTAGGGGGCGAAATTGCCCTCCGGCCCGATTGGGGGCAGTAACCTGCTAGGGCCGAGACTTACCGCGCCCGTCACAGAAGTCCCACCGCAGCCGCTGAATTGGGCTTAGCGCGCCTCAAAGGAAGTAAAGCATAATCTCGCTACTGGGGCGAGTGGTGCAGCGTTACGCAGATGCTCCGCGTAGCACTGTCGCACTTCAATGCCCCTCCCTTTTGCTTAAAGGGGAGAGCCACAGCGCACTGTGCAAGGCCTCTGATGGCCTCCACTCGGTCACCAGAGCAGTGTGGGACCGGGCATGTGGCCCAGCATCAAAATGGAGTACTGAGCTGCACGATGGTGGCCCCGACATAAGAACATAAGAAATAGGAGCGGGTTTAGGCCATTAGACCTTTCGAGCCTACTCCACCATTTAATAAGATCATGGCTGATCTGATGATCATGAACTCAACTCCACTTCCCTGCCTGCTCCCCATAACCCTTTATTCCCTTATCTCTCAAAAATCTATCTATCTCCGCCTTAAATATATTCAATGACCCAGCCTCCACATCTCTCTGCGGCAGAGAATTCCATAGATTTACAACCCTTTGAGAGAAAAAATTCCTCCTCATCTCAGTTTTAAATGGGTGTCCCCTTATTCTGAGACTATGTCACCTAGTTTTAGTTTTCCCTAAGAGTGGAAATATCCTATCTGCTTCCACCTTGTCGAGCCCGCTCATTATCTTATATGTTTCAATAAGATCACATCTCATTCTTCTGAACTCCAATGAGTATAGGCCCAACCTACTCAACTTATCTTCATAAGTCAACCCCCTCATCTCCGGAATCAAACTCGTGAACCTTCTCTGAACAGTCTCCAATGCAAGTATATTCTTCCTGAAATACGGAAACCAAAACTGTACTCCGTACTCTAGGTGCGACCTCACCAATACCCTGTACAGTTGTAGCAGGACTTCTCTGCTTTTATACTCTATCCTCCTTGCAATAAAGGCCAACATTCCATTTGCTTTCCTGATTACTTGCTGTACCTGCATACTAACTTTTTGTGTTTCATGCACAAGGACCCCCAGGACCCCCTGTACTGCAGCACTTTGCAATTTTTCTCCATTTAAATTATAATTTGCTTTTCTATTTTTACTGCCAAAATGGATAACCTCACATTTTCCCACATTATACTCAATCTGCCAAATTTTTGCCCACTCACTTAGCCTGTCTATATCCCTTTGCAGATTTTTTGTGTCCTCCTCACAATTTGCTTTCCCACCCATCTTGGTATCATCAGCAAACATGGCTACATTGCACTCGGTCCCTTCATCCAATATAGATTGTAAATAGTTGAGGCCCCAGCACCGATCCCTGCGGCACCCCACTAGTTACAGTTTGCCAACCGGAAAATTACCCATTTATTCCGACCCTCTGTTTTCTGTTAGTTAGCCAATCCTCTATCCATGCTAATATATTACCCCAACCCCGTGAGCTTTTATCTTGTGCAGTAACCTTTTATGTGGCACCTTATCGAATGCCTTCTGGAAATCCAAATACACCACATTCACTGGTTACCCCTTATCTACCGCGCTCGTTACATCCTCAAAGAACTCCAGAAAAATTTGTCAAACATGATTTCCCTTTCATAAAACCATGCTGACTCTGCTTGATTGAATTATGCTTTTCCAAATGTTCCACTACTGCTTCCTTAATAATGGACTCCAGCGTTTTCCCAACAACAGATGTTAGACTAACTGGTTTACGGTTTCCTGCTTTCTGTCTGCCTCCTTTTTTAAATCGCGGCGTTACATTTGTGGTTTTCCAATCTGCTGGGACCGCCCCAGGATTCAGGGACTTTCGGTAGATTACAACCAATGCATCCACTATCTCTGCAGCCACTTCTTTTAAGAACCTAGGATGTAAGCCATCAGGTCCAGGTGACTTGCCCGCCTTTAATCCCATTATTTTACCGAGTACTACTTCTTTAGTGATAGTGATTGTATTAAGTTCCTCCCTCCCTATAACCCCTTGATTATACACTATTGGGATGTTTTTAGTGTCTTCTACTGTGAAGACCGATACAAAATATTTGTTCAAAGTCTCTGCCATTTCCTTGCTCCCCATTGTTAATTCCCCAGTCTCATTCTCTAGGGGACCAACATTTAGTTTAGCCACTCTTTTCCTTTTTATGTCCCTGTAGAAACTCTTACTATCTGTTTTTATATTTCGTGCTAGTTTACTTTCATAATCCATCATCCAGCTCATTATTTTTTTTACCATACAAAACAACAGGTAATGCAGCCAACCAGAGAGTCAGCAAAATATCTAAGCTGGCGTGGCGCTGGAGCCCACCCCTTTAACTTCCGTCCCACGAGCAGATGTCGGCCAGCTTCGCGACCCACAAAGAGGTTAGAGTGGGAGTGGGGCAGGGAATTAAAATGACAGGCGACTGGAAGCTCTGGGTAAAGCATACGGACTGAACGGAGGTGTTCTGCAAAGTGGTCACACAATCTGCGTTTGGTCTCCCCAACGTAGAGGAGATTGCATCGTGAGCAGTGAATACAGAATACTAAATTGAAAGAAGTGCAAGGAGGAGTGTTTGTGGCCCTGAACGCTGGGGAAGGGAGGAGGTAAAGGGGCAGGTGTTGCATCTCCTGTGCTTGCATGAGAAAATGCCGTGGGAAGGGGAAGGGGTGTTGGGAATGATTGATGATTGGACTAGAGTGTCGCAGAGGGAAAGGTCTCTTCAAAATGCTGGGAGGGGAGGAGAAGATGTGTATGGTGGTGGCATCACGCTGGAGGTGGCGTAAATGGTGGAGGATGATCTGCTGAATGTCGGGGCTGGTGGGGTGGAAGGTGAGGACAAGGGGAATCTATCGTAGTTCTGAGAGGGAGGGAAAGGAGTGGGAGTCATCATAGGCAGTCCCTCGGAATTGAGGAAGACTTGCTTCCACTCTTAACATGAGTTCTTCGGTGGCTGTTCAGAGTGAAATTAGAAGTGCGGGAAATGCGACGGACATGGTCGAGGGTCCTGCCAACCATGGTGGAGGGGAATCCTCAGTTAAGGAAAAAGAAAGACATATCAGAAGCACTGGTATAGAAGGTAACAGCATCGGAACTGATGCGACAGAGATGGAGAAACTGGCAGTGTGGAATAGAGCCCTTTCAGGAAGCAGGGTGAGAGGAAGTATAATCAAGGTAGTTTTGGGCGTTAGTGGGCATGTAATAGATATTGGTCGACAGCCTATCCCCAGAAATGAAGATGGGAAAGTTGAGGAAGGGAAGAATTAGAGTTGGACCATGTGAAGGGACGGGTCAAAATTGGAAGCAAAGTTGATGAAATTTTCCAGTTCAGGGCAAGAGTAACTTTATTACTTTAATAGCAAATACTTTTCATGGAGTACTAAATATTGTGATGAAGATTGGTTTCAAACTCTTCATTATATAAATGTTAATAACAACACAGCTCTAAAATCCAAGGGTGACCCCTGTACCCAGTTTTACTCCAAATTATTTTTTATTTTCCATATCAGTGATATCATTGGAATTGATTGTTGGTTGGGAGTCACATTACAGTTTGAGTAAATTTATGATGTAATCTTGATGAAGGGTCTAGAACAGTGTCTCCCTGCCATCCCTGTGGGAATTGCAGTGCTAAAGCAATGCCAGGGCAACACACAGCGGAGCTTATCAAATCTGACACTCCCAAAAGTGTCCGTATTGTTGTAATGAAATGAATACGTATCGTCAGTGTATTGTATGATTCAGAAATCAAGCTCCTGAAAGATAGAGGTGAGGGCGGGGTGGGGGGGGTGGAGTGGGGTGGTGGGCAGCGGCGTGGTATTTGAAATTAAGCAATGAGCATTGATTCTTATTTAACACTATAAAGCCCGGTAGATCATTGCAAGTGTTGTGTCGAAAGTAAAACAGGTTGGGAAGGACTGTAGATGACATCTCGGAGGCGTTTTGTTAAAGAAAGAATATTGGACAATACGAAAAAGTTCAAAAAAATAATGGAACTGATATTGTTTCCACTGTATTTATAAATAATGAGGAGGAGGGCACTTCCAGTAAATGTTATGATGAACCAGATAATTACTGCAGGAGCGACTTGTTGCATTCAAAGGTGATCTGTACCAATTCAATTTATGGGCTAAAAACAGAAAAAGACTTGAATGGAAAGAAAATTTGGGCTGGTTGTATAAAGGGTGGCCGATCCACTACCATCCCAGCCAAGGTTGGATTTTACACCCAGTATTTTTAACTTTATTGGCAAAGCCATATTTGTAACATTTGGTACTAGTTTGACTACCTTACCTTCACTGGTAAATTTGAGAGGGCTCAAAGAAAAGTTGACAAAGTAATTCTGGCGCTTTAAGCTCTGAGTTAAGAGAGGCTCATGAACTGATTATATTTTCAGTGGAGAATGGAAAAGGGGAGGCAAAATTTGGATCTTTTAAAAGCTCGAAGGCACGAATAATGTGGATGAATCCAGCTAATTAACTTAACCCATACTTCACTATGGATGAATTATTTTATCCAGGTGGTGATTGGACTTTAGACTGCCCAGTTTTTTTTAATGATGTAACCATAAAAAATTTGAGTTCTGGCACATAACTATCTGAAAAAAAGAGGTTTTGGCAGCTCTTTCCACTCAGTGCCATGTAAGTTTTTACAATCTTCCAAATGTATGCTGAGACCAAGAGATAAAGAAAATTAGGTAAATAAATTGGATGTAACTTTAAACAAAATTAGAAAGTATATTCGGAATAATTAGAATAAAGTATTTAACTTTCAAATTAGGTAACAAATTAAAATAATTAAGGTTGAAGAATAGGGTCAGGGAGAGAACAGGGAATAAATGAAATCATAATCAAGTAAAGTGTTAATTTTTTTTTAAAGTGTAAGCATTTATTTTAGTTGTATTGGATTAATACAATAATAAAATTACTCTTGACATTTGACTAGCTTTATTACAGTAACATTGACATGTATGTGTATGTGAACTAAAGTTTTCAGTAAAACTGAATCGCTCAAAGAGACTGAAGTTCCTATGTATCAATTAACAATCTGATGGTGATTGTAGAACTACAAAATTAATGAGCCTCAAATGAGACTATAAATTGGGCTTCCCCCCACCCCCCGAAAGAGAAGAAGAGTATGTGGAAGCTGGGCATCAATCTGAAACAATTAATCCTGTGTTGATCGGCTCATTGAAAAAGAAGCTGGATGTGTACCTGGTTAATAATAAGGTTAGGGGGTTATAAGAAAAGGTATAGATAATAAAATATTCATTGCTCTACTAGCTGGGATAATGGAAATGTTATGTATGTGCTGCAGTTGGCCATCATGAATAATACAGATTGCATTGACTAAATTACCTTGGAGGATCACAACAAAATTTTACAGAGCTTTATCACCTTGAAACGCTCACCTGCAATCATGCGACCTCCCTGATAATGCAAATTATACATAATACTTTTTAAAGATTGAGCTTAATGGCCCTAACAGTCTTTCTGCATCACAAACTTAACTTTATTTTACATTTACAATTTTTAGGCAAAAATATTTAGTATTCCTAGAATTAATGGATTAAGGATACAGTACAAATGTATTTTTATTATTCATTCACGGGATTTGGCCAAGGCCAGGATTTATTGCCCATCCCTAATTTCCCTTGAAATGGTGGTGGTAAGCCGCCTTCTTGAACAGCTGCAGTCTGTGTGGTGAAGATACTCCTCCAATGCTGTTTAGTAACAAATCCCAGGATTTTGACCCAGCGACAATGAAGGAACAGCGATATATTTCCAAGTCAGGATGGTGTGTGACTTGGAGGGGACCTTGGAGATGGTGATATTCTCAAGTGCCTGCTTCCCTTGTCCTTCTAGGTGGTAGATGTTGTGGGTTTGGGAGGTGCTGTCTAAGAAGCCTTGGCGAGTTGCTGCAGTGCATTTTGTAGATGGTACACACTGCGCCTGTGGTGGAGGGAGTGAATGTTTAAGGTAGATGAGGTGCTGAATTGCCTGTGCTGCTTTGTCCTGGAGCTTCTTGAACATTTTTGGAGCGGCACTCATCCAGACTAGTGGAGACTATCCCATCACACTCCTGATTTGTGCCGTGTAGGTGGTGGAAAGGCTTTGGAGAGTCAGGAGGTGAGTCACTTGCCACAGAATACCCAGCCTCTGACCTACTATTGTAGCCACAGTATATATGTGGCTGGTCTATTAAGTTCCTGGTCAATGTGTCCTCGGCAAACTCTCCACGCAGAAACCATTAAAATGGCATTCAGGTCCTATGTACGTCACAGGACCCCAATTTCATAAATTTCTTTGGTTTCCAATTAATTTAGGGAGGTGCCTCAACCACCCATGAAAACACCGTAAAGAATATGGCGGCAGGTGGGATTTTAACTCCACAACCACCTGGTTTCTGCTGGATGGAGAGAGTTAATATCGGCCCTCTAGACTGTCTTTAAGGAAAAATATTTTTGTTTCTGCTTAACTATGATGAGAAATCTTGCAATATAAGGGCTGAATTTGCGATCAGAGACTTCCCGCAAGCGAAAAATCGGCAAAAAATCTACGCATTTTTCTTCTGCCTCGGGATCCACGGAGACTTGCTCTCCTGGCCTCTAGCTGTACGCCAGCATAGAGACCCACGTATCCCGGGGCACATACAGTTCGCAAGCACCCTTGGGATCACGTGGGCTTGCCCAACCAATCAAAGAAGGGAATCCCCATTCATGCTTATGGGCATTCCATATGTATAGAATCCCCATAAGTATGAACGGGAATACCCAAAAAAATACATCTGGACATCAAATAAATGTAAAAAAACATCATATATTTAAAATAAATTTACATGTTTTAACGAGGCTTAAAATAAACTTAACTTATTGCAGAGTTTTTAATATATAAATGATTGATAAATTTTATTTTTCTGTTTTTTAAAACTCTTACGCTGGCGTAAAAATTTCACGGGCATTCGCTGAACAGAAGTTGGGCAAATAGCGCAACTCTCCGCCCGTGGAGACACTTTTCCCGGGAATGCATGCGATCTGTCAAAAGAATTCTTGACAGATCGCATGTTCCGCGTTTTAGCGCATGCGCAGCACATGCCTAAACCTGGAACTTGTGCGCTCCCTGCGGGTGCCCAAAGGGGCTGCAAATTACGGCCCAATAAATCAAATTTTGTATTAAATCATGCGTTGAGTATTGAATTGCATATACTTTCATGGGAATTGTTTTACTGATACTAAATAAGGTTTATTGCAGTCATTATATTAACAGAAGTGTTCACTATGTAATGAATACACAGTCCAAGAGGTGTTATAAAGATATTTTATTTGTTGCTACAGTATGATATTAAACAGGGCCAAATGAACACAACAGAAAATTAATTTTTTTACCAGCAAATGTTTGTGTTGCTACTACTTTATTCAGCTTGAGAACTCCACGTACTGGTCACATGTCACACTCATATTTGCAGGTTATCTCCCCAACTCAGATCATTGAGTGAAACGAGAACTGTCTGTAAAAGGTATGGCTGTCTTTTGGGACTTCTGTCCTTTCAAAAATAAGGATGATTACTTTTTTTTTGTTCTTTCATTCTGTAAACGTTGTAACTCATAGCAAAACATCAGCATCAAAGACATCCAAAGTGACATTACCAGCAACATTCAGGCCAAGTGGCAGAGTGTCAGCTGTGACTCAATGGGTAGCACTCTTGACTCTGAACCAGAAGGTTGTGGGTTTAAGTCCCACTACAGAGATTTGAGCACATAAATCTAGGCTGTACTGAGGGAGAGCTGCACTGTCGAAGGTGCCGTCGTTTGGATGAGTCGTTAAACCAAGTGAACAGAAAAGATCCCATGGCACTATTTCGAAGAAGAGCATGGAGTTATCCCCAAGATCCTGGCCAATATTTATCCCTCAACCAACATAACCCTCAACCAACATAACGAAAACAGATAATCTGGTCATTATCACAACGCTGTTTGTGGGAGCTTACTGTATGCAATTGATTGCCTCGTTTCCTACATCACAACAATGACTGCACTTCAAAAGTACTTCATTGGCTGTAAAGCGCTTTGGGACATCCTGAGGTCCAGAAGACACAAGTAAATGCAAGTCTTTTCTTTCTTTCAAGGCCTATATAATGCTACAAAAAATGCAAAATACTGTTGCTGGTCATGCTGTGCCGCATTAAAAGAAATTGTCTATTCCAACCCCATCCTGCAGAGAGGAACGTTATAGTTGCATTTTGCTCAAAAGCATCATCAAGAACACAATGGTCAGAGAGAAAGGGTGGGTAAGCGGTTAAGATTTTTGATTTTTAGAGCGGTAGTGCAACCCGGCTCCAACGTCCAACTTCTGGGTTTAAAATGGCATAGATGGCAGTGAGCAACCGACACGCCGAAGTCAGGGATTTCCTAATTGAATCCTTTCATGGTTCTACCGGAGACCTATTCAGGATATTCCAGATGGCTGCACAGATCACTGATGGATTGTTGGCCAGCAATGTTCCCTTTAATTTTTTTTGGATGTATGGCCCATTCAAAATAACGCGAATGCGCGGTTTTTCCTATTTGAAAGCCGATGAGCCAGCTGCATGGGAGCTGCAGAGCGGCTGCGCAGCTTAAAGTGAACATTGTTTGCCATGGTCAGCAATTATGTAAATTTCTTCTGTGATGACAATAACCAAATTGAGCAGACACTCTGATTCGCCTGTCTAGCTGGGTTCCCATAGGTACAGAGTGCTGTCGACTGCACACGTGGCAATCCAAGGGGGAGGGAGGGCAATGGGTGAGAATTGGGAACACTTTGAGTGGTGTTCTCACTTTCATGTCCCCTTTCACCATCATCTCTCTTCTGGGCCAGCGCCACATCACTGCTACCGCTCTGCTGGAGAGCAGCTTGGTGGAGACCAGTGACACATTGTAAGGCCACAGATAAGGTATCTGTCATCCTGTTTAAGGCCGCAAGTAAGTTGTCATCCAAAGTCTGCACTGGCATGGTCATAGCCTGCATGTACTCACTTGTGAGCCATGCTTGAAACTCCATGGAGTTGAGCACTCTCTCCATGGCAGGCACTCTTGCAATTCCCTGTATCACCAATCTACTATAGCTTGAATTAGACTTCTCCATCCTTTCTGATATTGTGGAGAATGTATGTGGCATGTCTGTCACTATGTGCCTAAGTTGCTGATGCATTCTCCTTCTCAATGATAGCCCCAGAGATCAGCATCTGTGTCCAGCTGAGCAGAGCTTGCAGAGGATTGCCCCCTGCCAACGTGGACTCTCCTCAACTCTCCCTGTCACCAGTGTCTGCTCGTGCTCACTCGTGAGGTGTGAATCACCAGGTGAAAACCCAACTAACTGTTTAAATGGACCCACCGAAATGCAAGTGTCTGCGCTGGTGCATAGCTGTACGTCCTGTGATGGTGCACACTCAGAAGTAATGAGGTCCTCAGAGGAATTGCCCTCATGGATGTCCTGCGATACTTGCTGTACGTGTGAAGGCCCTGGAAGACAAAAGAAGGATATAATTTAGCCGTGGCAAAGTCACATCTTGACAATCACTATACTCAGTTTTCTCATAGTTGAATCATTGATGAAATGAAGTCAGCATATGTGTGTCAGAGAAATTTATAATTCTGTCACCGGCTATCTGCGAGCTTTCTGTCTCCATCACCGACTGAGAGGGACGCAGATGTGCCACTTATCTCAATCGTATCCTCCTCTGCATCTGTGAGCTGGACTATTTGTGGCAGCCCACCTCCAATCCTGTCCCCCTCTCTTGGGTTTTACGCTCTCTTCGACAGTACAAAATCATCATCATCTTCTTCTTAGGCGGTCCCTCGAAATGACTTGCTTCCACGCCAAAAAGGGATGAGTTCACAGGTATTTCAATGAAGGACCTAATATTCCAGATCCAAACTGCATCTTGAAGGGTGGAAGATGCCTGTGCGTGAATTTTTTTAACACACGTTGGCTGTTGCACACCAGCCACCCCACGGGCTTGACAGAGCTAGGTCTTGGTCCAATGGCAAGGATTAACCAAGATGACTGGAGACCAGCTCCACTGCATGGACCTAGTGCGCACATATACCGCAGTGTGGGCTGGCCCATGCTGCCCTTGGGCCCACGCCTCTTCTGGGCCCCAATCACATCACTCTACAATCTCTAATAATGCATAGGTAGCATCTGATTTGAGCTGAACGATGCGCCGCTCGGGTTATACAGTATGTCCAGAGGGTGTCAGAGAGGAACCCTGTGCTCCCGATAAAGTGCACTAAATAACAAACCTGTGAGTAAGTGAAGATAAGATATCATAGGAACATAAGAAAGAGGAACAGGAGTAGGCCATACGGCCCCTCGAGCCTGCTCCGCCATTCAATAAGATCATGACTGATCTGATCATGGACTCAGCTCCACTTCCTTACCTGCTCCCCATAATCCCTTATCCCCTTATCGTTTAAGAAACTGTCTATTTCTGTCTTAAATTTATTCAGTGTCCCAGCTTCCACAGCTCTCTGAGGCAGCGAATTCCACAGATTTACAACTCTCTGAGAGAAGAAATTTCTCCTCATCTCTGTTTTAAATGGGCGGCCCCTTATTCTAAGATTGTGCCCTCTAGTTTTAATCTCCCCCATCAGTGGAAACATCCTCACTGCATCCACCTTATCAAGCCCACTCATATTCATATACATTTTGATAAGATTCCTTCTCATTCTTCTGAATTCCAATGAGTAGAGGCTCAACCTACTCAAACTTTCCACATAAGTCAAACCCCTCATCCCAGGTATCAACCTAGTGAACCTTCTCTGAACTGCCTCCAAAGCAAGTATATCCTTTTGTAAATATGGAAACCAAAACTGCACGCTGTATTCCAGGTGTGGCCTCACCAATACCTTATATAGCTGCAGCAAGATTTCCCTGCTTTTATACTCCATCCCTTTTGCAATAAAGACCAAGATACCATTGGCCTTCCTGATCACTTGCTGTACCTGCATACTAACCTTTTATGTTTCATGCACAAGTACCCCCAGGTCCCGCTGTACCGCGGCACTTTGCAATCTTTCTCCATTTAAATAATAACTTTCTCTTTGATTTTTCCTGCCAACGTGCATGACCTCACACTTTCCGACATTATACTCCATCTGTCAAATTTTTGCCCGCTCACTTAGCCTGTGTATGTCCTTTTGCAGATTTTTTGTGTCCTCCTCACGCATTGCTTTTTCTCCCATCTTTGTGTCGTCAGCAAACTTGGCTACTGTAATGACTCAAGAGTCTGGTTACTGTAAACTCACTCAGGTGCAACCTGATCCATCTTTATTCCAGCCCGAGAGTGCCTGCGTGACAAAGGATAGTATGCAGGTACAGCAAGTGATCAGGAAGGCCAATGGTATTTTGGCCTTTATTGCAAAGGGAATGGAGTATAAAAGCAGGGAAGTCTTGCTACAGCTATATAAGGTATTGGTGAGACCACACCTGGAATACTGCATGCAGTTTTGGTTTCCATAATTACGAAAGGATATACTTGCTTTGGAGGCAGTACAGAGAAGGTTCACTAGGTTGATTCCGGGGATGAGGGGGTTGACTTATGAGGAACGGTTGAGTAGGTTGGGCCTCCTCTACTCATTGGAAGTCAGAAGAATGAGAGGTGATCTTATTGAAACGTATAAGATTATGATGGGGCTTAACAAGGTGGATGCAGAGAGGATGTTCCCACTGATGGGGGGAGACTAGAACTAGAGGGTACAATCTTAGAATAAGGGGCCACCCATTTAAAACAGAGATTAGGAGAAATTGTTTCTCCCAGAGGGTTGTAAATCTGTGGAATTCGCTGCCTCAGAGAGCTGTGGATGCTGGGACATTGAATAAATTTAAAACAGAAATAGACAGTTTCTTAAACGATAAGGGGTTATGGGGAGCTGGCAGGGAAGTGGAGCTGAGTCCATGACCAGATCAGCCATGATCTTATTGAATGGCGGAGCAGGCTCGAGGGATCGTATGGCCTACTCCTGTTTCTATTTCTTATGTTCTTATGTAAAGACACCCAGCTTATATACAGGTGACCAAGCACACATGCCACATGCGTACAGCCCGATGACCTCCAACCACGGCGCCCTTTGGTGTCTGGTGACTTCCAAGCATTAAAACATAACAACATCCCCCTTTTAAATTCTTAACAACAGTCTTTTTACAAATTAAGACGGTCTGGGGCTTTCCTCTCACAAGTTGATCGTCTCAGTTCAACTTTGACTCTGGGCGAGCGGTCTGAATCCGTTGAGACTGAGGGCTGAGTAGCCGATCTGATGGGAGTGGTCATGACCACATCAGAAACTGAAGGTTCAGAGTCAGTAATGTCAGCAGAGTCCTCTGATGAGTGAACAATGGTTGGTTGGTCATTGACTGCATCTTCCTCACTCGGTTCCAGTTCATCCGTGTGCCGCAGTTTAACTTGGTCAAGGTGTTTCCTGCATGTTTGCCCATTCTTGAGCACGACAATAAACACTCTGTTACCTCCTTGGCTGTAACAGTGCCGGCGATCCACTTTGGACCTTGACCAGAGTTCAGTACATAAACCGGATCATTGACCAAGATGTCACGTGACACGGCAACAAGATCATGACACCATTGCTGATTTTGACGTCTGTTTTCAACACGATCATTCAAATCAGAATGAACAAGAGAAAGCCTGGCCTTGCGATTTCTCTTCATCAGTAGTTCAGCAGGAGGAACCCCAGTAAGCGTCTGAGGTTTAGATCTGTAACTGAGCAATATACATGACAACTGTCTCTGCAGTGAGCCCTGAGTTACACGTTTCATACTTTGCTTGATCGTTTGAACAGCACACTCTGCTTGACCGTTAGAAGCAGGCTTGAATGGAGGTGATCTCACATGTCTGATGCCGTTGAGTTTCATGAGCTCCTGGAACTCCAGACTTGTGAAGCAAGATGCATTGTCGCTCACAACAATTTCAGGCAAACCTTGAGTAGCAAACATGATACAAAGTCTCTTAATGGTAGCTGTAGATGTGCTGGATGACATAATAACACACACTATACAGTTAGAATATGCATTTACTACGACAAAAAACATCTTTTCTCGCAACGGGCCTGCAAAATCAATGTGGATTCTCGTCCATGGTTTGCATAGCCACGACCAAAGACTCAGCGGAGATTCCGCTCCTACTTTATTTAGCTGCATGCAAGTAATACACTGATGCATGCATGATTTCAGATCAGCGTCAATTCCAGGCCATCATACATGAGACTTAGCAATGGACTTCATCATGACAATACCAGGATGAGTACTATGAAATTCACGTACAAATTCTTCTTGACCTTTCTTGGGCATGATTACACGATTACCCCACAGTAAACAGTCTGACTGAATGGACAGCTCATCCTTGTGACGGTTGTAAGGTTGGTCTCCTCATGCATCTCCATAGGTATGGCAGACCAATCACCACTGAGTACACACCGTTTCACAACCGATAAAATAGGGTCATGGCTCGTCCAGATCCTAACTTGTTGAGCAGTGACAGGGGTTCCTTCGCTCTCAAAAGCATCAATTACTAACAGCTGGACTGCAGGTTGAGGCGTCTCCATCTCAGTTGTAGGTAAGGGCAGAAGATTCAGTGCATCGGCACAATTCTCAGTACCAGGTTTATGACGGATGACATAATCATAGGCAGACAATGTCAGTGCCCACCTTTGAATGCGGTACGATGCATTGATATTAATACCTTTGTTTTCCGCAAACAATGAAATGAGTGGCTTGTGATCTGTTTCTCGTTCAAAACGAAGACCATACAGGTACTGGTGCATTTTTTTTACCCCATACACATAGGCCAAAGCTTCTTTCTTTACCATACTGGGCTCTTTCCACTTTAGACAGACTTCTCGAAGCATACACAACAGGTTGTAGCTTGCCCGATTCATTTGCTTGTTGGAGTATGCAGCCAACCCCATATGATGAAGCATCAAAGGCCAATACAAGACGCTTACACGGATCATAATGAACAAGCAACTTGTTCGAATATAGCAGATTCTTGGCGTTCTCAAAGGCTCTATCTTGAGACGCACCCCAGACCCAGTTGTCGCCTTTTCTTAGTAACCCGTGAAGAGGCTCTAGTAAAGTGCTCAATCTGGGTAAAAAATTACCAAAGTAGTTGAGTAGCCCAAAGAACGAACACAGCTCTGTTACATTCTGAGGCCTGGGTACATTTTTGATGGCCTCTGTTTTCGAATCAGTGGACCTGATGCCATCAGCAGCAATCTTCCTCCCGAGGAATTCGACTTCAGGTGCCATGAATACACACTTTGAACATTTCAGCCTGAGTCCCACTTTGTCCAGATGCTGTAGGACTTCTTCAAGATTGTTCAGATGTTCAGCAGTGTCGCGACCTGTGACCAGAATGTCATCTTGAAACATGACAGTTCTAGGAACGGACTTCAGTAAACTCTCCATATTCCTCTGAAATATGGCTGCAGCCGAATGAATCCCAAAAGGACACCTGTTGTAGACGAACAGTCCTTTATGGGTGTTGATGCAGGTGAGTTGCTTCGAAGTGTTAACAAGCTCCTGGATCATATAAGCCGATGTCTGATCCAGTTTAGTGAATGACTTTCCACCAGTTAGCATGGTCATCAGCCCTCGTAACGGATACTGATCCTGTTTTGAAAATCGGTTAATCATAACCTTGTAGTCTTCACAAATCCTGACAGTGCCATCACTCTTCAACACAGGAACAATGGGACTAGTCCACTCGTTAAACTCGACCGGTGATATGATCCCTTCACACTGGAGTCTATCAAGCTCACTTTCAACCTTCTCCCTCATCATATACGGAACAGACCGAGCTTTGTGATAGTCAGGCCTTGCATTGGAGTCCAAGTGAATCTGCACCTTGGCTCCCGTAAAATTACCAATGCCCGGTTCAAATAAAGAAGGAAACTTTTTCAATACTTGAGCACACGAAGTATCATCCACCAAGGACAACATCTTGACATCATTCCAACTTGATTTTCTCGAGCCAATTCCTGCCAAACAGCGTTGGACCATTACCTGGGACGATCCATAATGGTAGCTCATGAATCACACCGTCATATGACACCTCAATTGTTACATTGCCGAGCACTAATATGAATTCCTTAGTGTAAGTACGCGACCTGGCACTGACTGGACTCAGCTTTGGTTTCGCAGCCTTCGTGTCCCACAGCTTGTCAAATGTCCTTTGGCTCATTATCAACTGGCTCGCACCTGTGTCCAACTCCATTGACACAGGCACGCCATTCAGCTTGACATTAACGACTATCAGCTGGCTCTTGCTCAGGAACACATCCTGTGAAAATGCCCCACTTTCGAACATCCATTGCATGAGTATTGTCGAAACCGACTCTGATGAGGCCGATGATTGCCCCCACAACGCCAACAGGGTGAAATCTGGTTCAAATCAGTTGGCGGGCTCTGAGCAATGGCAGATTTCACATAAGCAGCTCTGCCCCAAAACGACGCCATCTTGTTTACAGTACTTGCCGTGGAACTCCGACTCGTTGATGATATCTGCCTCAAATTATCACCCATCGTCATGCATGCCTGGGCAGTCGTGATGGCCTTTTTCAAATCCAGCATCTCAGCAGCCAACAGCTTCCTGAAGATCACATCATGGCTGATGTCTATCACGAAGACATCACATAGCATGGCTTCCAGCATGTTCCCGAACTTACACGGCTCAGCAAGACATCGCAGGTTGGCGACAAATCCTGAAACGACCTGCCCTTCAGCACGAACATGTGTAGAAACGGTAGCGTGATATGATGATCCTCTCTTGTGGCTTCAGATGGGTACCCACCAACATACACAATTCCTTGTACCCCTTTTCTGTCGAACGTACAGTCGGGAGAAGATTCTTCGTAAATTTTTGGACCACAAATGGTGAGGAGAATTGCCCTGCGCTTAACTGCATAGGCCTCTGCCTCCATGCCATTGGCCACAAAATACTGATCCAGGCGGTCGACAAAATCCGCCTAATCCTCGCCCTCCACGAATCTCTCCAGGATTCCAACCAAGCCCATTGTGCATGCGAAGGTTCTTAAATTACCTCATCGTCAATTGTAATGACTCAAGAGTCTGGTTACTGTAAACTCACTCAGGTGCAACTTGATCCATCTTTATTCCAGCCCAAGAGTGCCTGCATGACAAAGACACCCAGCTTATATGCACACATGCCACATGCGTACAGCCCAATGACCTCCGACCGCGGCGCCCTCTGGTGTCTGGTGACCCCCAAGCATTAATACATAACAGCTACGTTACACTCAGTCCCTTCTTCCAAGTCGTTAATATAGATTGTAAATAGTTCACCCGATGGATACAGTGCATTCGGTAAGGGTGAATATGAAGTACATGCATCACATTGTATAAGGATTGGGGTGAGTGGCAACAGTGGATGGATAAATGGGGAGATGATGAAGTGCATAGAAAGTGACGGCTGGGTGCTGCTGAAAGTTGAGTGGGTGTGAGGTGTGATGTAATGAAAACGCTTGGCAAGACAGAGTGAAAGGGGTAGGGGCTTAAAACACAGGATTTAGTTGAATCAGCAAATATACTGACTTTTCATGACCTGGTTAGGTTATTAAACCGCTTCCTGCATTGCATCCAAGACCTGTGCACCACACTCCAGTTTTCTACCTCCAACCATGCTTTCTTAGTGAGAGCTGCAGGTTTTTTCCTTCCATTGCTGGGGGAAAATATGTCCCTCCTGCTCCTGACTGCACCCAGTTGTAATTCTAGTGATGCGTCATTGAATGTGGGTGCTGTCCTTGCTCCAAGACCACATCCGTCCTCCAATTTCCATATGTGCACTGTCCCTTTCAGCATAGCGGAGATCGCAGCATGCACATGCACATCACGCCTGCTGCGCAGCTTAGAGTCACGAAACACGGAAGTCAAAATTAGTTGGTACAATTAAGTTGAGACTGCCAATTCCGACCCGTTCATTTGACTTCTGAGTTTTGCCCGCGCTTTGACACCCCACCCCGCTTGGAAGCCGACTTCAGATTAATATCAGGACCAAAGTTCTTTTCATGTTTGATTTATTCCATGAGTGGGAAGAGCTGGTAACTTGCACATGACAAAGTCACAGGTGACAATGAAGGTCTGCTTCATGACCATTCCACTAGTTCCGAAGGTCTTGTTTATACAACATATGGTGTGAGGATTTGTTTAAATGAAAGTTATTTAAATTTTGTTTAGTTTAATGAGGATTCTGACAAGCACAGAAGGTACTTTAATATTTCCTCATTGTATCATGTGAGCTGCTTGTCCTTTGTTTCGCGAGGTGACCTTCTGTGTTGAAAATCTCCTGTAGTATTAAGTGCTAATTCACAAGTCTGTTTTAGTCAAAAAGCTTTTTGCTTTCCCAGTGAATCACCAATTCAGTATGAAATGGCAAAAAAACCTTAAAAATATTTTCAAATCAGTAAATGAACATTGTACAGAAAGAAAATCCTCAGCATCTCTGTTACATATCGTGGTGTGCTGCTAATGTGAAATAATCTTGAAATTCCTCAACCTATATGTATTGTATAAAAGATTGCTCTCAGTTTTATTCAGTTTAACCATATATCAGTGCATATGCAGTTCTGCACATTAGATAGGACCAGAGCCTTGGTAAATATAATTCTCTGATTCTCTAATGTGATACATCCAGCTCATCTCAGCATAGTGAATCCTGGTTGAGGATACTTTCAAGATGCTTTGATATATGAAGGGTGTCGAACATTCACTCCCTTTGGCATATCGGTGACAGTGGAGAGATTTTGGACGTGGCTTTTTTTGATAATGATGTTGAAATGCCGCAAAAGAATCAGGGAGTGGGTACTGATTGCACTGTAATAATGGCCTCTGCCTATACTGTACTGTACTGGACTGAGGAATGGAGAGCAGCAAGTCAATTGAAGGAGTTGGCTTTTGGTCTTGTCCTTCAGATTCACCAACCTGTCCTCCATTCCCAGTAGAGTACAAGTGGTCATCTATTATTAATTAAAATGGCAGCATATTAATTTGCACCTCTTGAACGAAGTAGTTGGAGCTCCCACCACTTTCTGAGTACAGTATAAAAAGATCTGAACACAACCATTCAAAAAGAAAATATTTGCACAACATTCCTGGCACAATCTGGTGCACAGTCTGATAATTCATTTTAACATAGTATTCTGACATTCTACAGTTATTTGATTGCATTGTATATAATTAAAATTTACATAGAGAGACAAATTACTTACATGTGGTGTTGACTCTGTGCAGATGTTAGCAATATTGTAAATATTCATTTTTTCTTTTGCTACCAATGTTTCTTGTAAAATGAAAGTCAGTTTCATAATCAGACTACTTATGAACTATTTAGAGAGGTTTCTGTAAAACCGTTTGCCTGTATGATCATATGTTGAATATTTTCAAGAATGTATGTGACCTATATTCTTAAAAAAAAGTAAGATTCTATACCATTAAAATTGTATTGCTCCAAATTCCACACACTTTCAGAAATATACATTGGCCTAGATATTGAGGCCGGAGGCTTACCTCCGGAGTCGCCTCCGACTCACGAAACATTTACAGAATTACCTGCTGGCGCCCAGACTGCGAAGAGTTGTGGTCTCAGGCCTTAAGGCAGAGGGCAGCGTAATGGCCCATGGATCCCAGGGACGCAGGCGTTTCTAAAGCATACTTGGGATACATGGGCCTTGTCCTCCAATGACAAAGGAGAGTTCCATTGCAATCATTTACGAAGTGAATCCCCTAATGATATGCAAAGGAATTGCCAAATCTACTAATTATACAATGTACAGAATTGCAATTTTATTCAGAAGTTCCTTCATTGCACCAACCTCAATAAAAAATTAATTTTTTGATCATTTTAAACATCATTAACACAGTAATCCGGGCCAATATTTGCAAAAACTCCTTTAATAAAGTGCATGTGCATAATTTAGGATATAAAAATGTTTAACTTAAGGCTTAGATATCCCCTTCCAAGCAGGCCGAGGCCCAGCGATTGCTTTTTCTGTGCCCCCGCAGATGGCCTACATTGACAGGCTGCAAGTTCCGTATTTCTCGCATGCTCTGAGAGTACCCCGTCACAGGTACCTCAATTTCAGGCCCATTAAATACTTAACAATTCGCAAATTTATTTTAGATATATATAAAACCACAAAGATGCTGAATAGTGAAATTGATCATTGTGAGATTGTATTTGTGCAAATACTGAAGCTATTGCATATTATTTAAACACAGATGAAATTATTTGTATGATCAGTTGTTACTGTGTTGTTTGAACTGTTATGATAAATCCATTGCACTGATTATTAAATGTCAAGATTGTGAAAGAAAAGATAGAATTGTTCAAAAATTCTTTTCATTATTCTGCTCATGATCCAGACCATTTTCATCATCCTGTTGCTGAAATACCTGGCTTCGGGATGTTTTTTCTGAGGTGGTTACAAAGATCTGTGTGGACTATAATAATTTTTCTGTTTCAGTCCCTGAGATTCAGTTACTGGTAGAACATGATATTGATTATATGTCACTCTTTGAGATTAAATATTTATGGAACACAGGAATAGTATTTTGACCATGAATCTAAAATATCATATTGAAAAATTCCATTGTATTTAGTTGTTATAAAGATGTTTTGCTATATATTTTTAAATGTGATTTTCTTTATATTTTTATAAGATTTAGAATAACTTTGTTCACTTCCATTTATAAGTAAAGGACAAATTATTTATGCAGTTACAATAAAATTTATGCTACTTTTTTATGGCATCTATCTTCATTTACTTCAACAAAGAAAAATACTTTTAATGTATTTTACAATTGCTAATTTTTTTGTCATTTGCTCAGATAACATTGAAAAATGGTGATAAAATAACAAAGTCATTAATCCTTCATTGTTTTGTTGTTCCTCAGTAATATCATTTAAAATTACATTTCTTAGAAGGCTCTTTTTACAAAGGAGTCACTAGTATTCTGAATATAAAACCACTATTAAATGTTTTGTTTGTTTATCCACAGTCTTTGGATGGATTTGTATTTGCACTAAATGAAGAAGGAAGATTTTTATACATCTCTGAAACTGTCTCCATCTATTTGGGTCTTTCACAGGTAAGTAAGTTTCTAATTTCTCAGTAATATGTGCTGTGACATTTCTGTCATGAAAGTGTCCTCAAAACTAGTACAGTGTCACAACTAATAAGGTCAAGAAGTGGATGACCAAATTGGGCATAGTAAAATCATAAAAATTGAAAATTAAACATTTTGACTTGAATTACTAGTATTTCATTTGTGTTTGAAGGTATATTTAAATGCTAAGCTCTTTCACGGACTCTCTTAATCAGTTGTAGAAAAATGAAATCACACAAGTCCTGAGCAATTGTTTTATGCACAGTATTAACACACATACTGAAGGACCCTGCTTTTAGGTTCACCCAAACTTCAGTCCCCCTCCCTCACCCCCGAAATAAATAATTATCAACTTGCATAAAAAGCATTGCTTACATACTTTTCTTTTTCTTATATTTCTTGTTAACTATAGGCTTACTCATTTACTGTGGTGTATAATTTAGTTGACACTGAGCTATTGGTCTTAACAAATTGAAATAATCATCAATGATCTTTGTGACTGATTAATTCTCATTTTAACTGACATACTACCAGTATAGCCGTAAGGAATCTTGATGGCAGCTATTAGTCATGTGTGTGCTAAATGTATGTGCTTTCGGATTGATTTAAGAGAAGATTGCTAATTGTCTGCTGGACATGCAAATTTGAAGAAAAAAGTTACAATTGTTGATATCATGAAGCTCAAATCTACAGTTCTTTGTCTAGAACAAATAGTTGTATTGTGTCATGAAGTAGGTAATATTTGAAGTAATGTTTGAGGTATTTCACTTAGTAAGAGGGCCAATAAATTAATTTTCCACATAACCAGTTCCTTTTCAATTAATATTGATTTCCATTCTGCAAAGACTACAGAGTTGTTATCAGAGGGAAGGATTCCTTTCTTTGATACGTTTCCTGCTGACGTGCTTGCGCCCTGCTTGAGAGGAAGCACTTAGAGGTTGAACTATCAGATTTTCTATTATTATCTGATCGACTAAACAGCCAGTTCAATAGGTCAGGTAATAATATCAAATCAAATGCACAAAGTAATTTTTCTTCATTTTGAAACTTGCACTACAGTAAGCTTCAAAATTAAGCAAAATTATTTTTAAATTGAGTCACTTTTATTTTAAAAAAATCAACTTAGGACTCAGTTTAAAAAAAGAGAGAAAAGAATGTAATCGTAACACAAACACAATTTCAAGACCATTGCAGATATACCATAATATGACTTTAAATCTGTAGTTTGTAGTAAGAAGAGGGAATTTTAAATCCTGGGCGGTTGGCCGGAGGAGCGCACAGGCAGACCATCCAGGAGGTGCAGTGGGAGGCCTGGTCCATTTTAACAGCTGGGCCTCATTTAAATAGGGGTAGCGAGTTGCCCACCCCAAAGCAGCATCCAGAGGTGGCTTGACTTGTTGAATTCAAGCTGACACAATATTGGACAACCCGGAGGCCACCTGACCACCAGCAAGGTATATCATCAGGGATGGAGGGAGCGTTCAGCAGGATTATTGGGAACATGGATGGGGTGTGCCCAGGACGGCAGCAACCCAAACTGTTTTTGTGGGGTCTAGACGTGCACTCTGGCCCCACAAAAAAGTTTTTTTTTTACTTAGCTTGGAGATCCACCGCTTCTACGTAAGAACATAAGAAATAGGAGCAAGAGTGGGACATTTGGCCCCTTGAGCCTGCTTTGCCATTTAATAAGATCATGGCTGATCTGATCATGGACTCAGCTCCACTTCCCTGCCCACTCCCCATAACCGTTTATTCCCTTATCGCTCAAAAATCTGTCTATCTCCCTCCACCTTAAATATCTTCAGTGAACCAGCCTCCACAGCTCTTCTGGGGCAGAGAATTCCACAAATTTACAACCCTGTGAGAGAAGAAATTCCTCCTCATCTCAGTTTTAAATGGGCGGTCCCTTATTCTGAGACTATGGCCCCGAGTTTTAGTTTCCCCGATGAGTGGAAATATCCTCTCTGCATCCACCTTATCGAACCCCCATTATCTTATATGTTTCGATAAGATCACCTCTCATTCTTCTGAACTCCAATGAGTATAGGCACAACCTACTCAACCTAGCTTCATAAGTCAACTCCCTCATCTCCGGAATCAACCTAGTGAACCTTCTCTGAACAGCTCCAATGCAAGAATATCTTTCCTTCAATACAGAGACCAAAACTGTACACAGAACTCTAGGTGTGGCCTCACCAATACCCTGCACAGTTGTAACAGGACTTCTCTGTTTTTATACTCTATCCCCCTTGCAATAAAGGCCAACATTCCATTTGCCTTCCTGATTACTTGCTGTACCTGCAAACTAACTTTTTGTATTTCATGCACAAGAACCCCCAGGTTCCTCTGTATTGCAGCACTTTGCAATTTTTCTCTATTTAAATTATAATTTGCTTTTCTATTTTTTCTGCCAAATGGATAACTTCACATTTTTCACATTATGCTCCACTCGACATAAACTCACTTAGCCTGTCAATATTTATCCTAAATATATATCATTTTGCAGATTTCTTGTGTCCTCCTCACAATTTGCCCTCCCACCTATCTTTGTATCATCAGCAAACATGGCTACATTATACTTGGTCCCTTCATCCAAATCTTTAATATAGATTGTAAATAGTTGAGGCCCCAGCACCGATCCCCGCAGTTATTGTTTGTCAACTGGAAAATGACCCATTTATCCCGACTCTCTGTTTTCTGTTAGTTCGCCAATCCTCTATCCATGCTATTATATTACCCCCAACCCCGTGAACTTTTTTCTTGGGCAGTAACCTTTTATGTGGCACCTTATCGAATGCCTTCTGGAAATCCAAATACACCACATCCACTGATTCCCCCTTATCCAAGCTGCTCGTTACATCCCCAAAGAACTTCAGGAAGTATGTCAAACACGATTTCCCTTTCATAAAATCATGTTGACTCTGCTTGATTGAATCATGCTTTTCCAAATGTCCTGCTATTGCTTCCTTAATACTGGATTCCAGCATTTTCTCAACAACAGATGTTAGGATAACTGGTCTATAATTTCCTGCTTTCTGTCTGC
This sequence comes from Pristiophorus japonicus, assembly GCF_044704955.1. Lineage (NCBI taxonomy): Eukaryota > Metazoa > Chordata > Chondrichthyes > Pristiophoridae > Pristiophorus > Pristiophorus japonicus. The sequence goes on from NC_091980.1 coordinate 212,678,404, forward strand.
CTCCTTTTTTAAATAGGGCGTTACATTTGCAGTTTTCCAATCTGCTGGGACTGTCCCAGAATCCAGGAAGTGTTGGTAGATTACAACCAATCATTGTTATAGGCAGTCCCTCGGAGTCGAGAATGACTTGCTTCCACAGTAGAAATGAGTTCTCAGGTGACTGAAGAGTCCAATGCAGGACCTACAGTCTCTGTCACAGGGGAGGCAAACCATGGTTGAAGGAACAAATAGGTGGGGTGCCTGGGTTGCCACGTGCTCCTTCTGCTGATGACGTTTTGCTTCAGCTTGCTCTCGGCAAAGAGACTCGAGGTGTTCAGCGCCTTCCCAAATGCTTTTGCTCCACATTGGGTGGTCTTTGGCCAGGGATTCCCAAGTGTCAATGGGGAAGTTATATTTTTTCAAGGAGGCTTCGAAAGTGTCTTGAAACATTTCCTCTGCCCACCTGGGGCTCGCTTACTGTGTCAGAGCTCCAAGTAGAGTGCTTGTTTTGGGAGTCTCGTGTCAGGCATGCGAACGATGTGGCCCATCCAGTGGAGCTGATCGAGCGTGGTCAGTGCTTCGATGCTGGGGATGTTGGCCTGAGCGAAGACACTGACGTTGGTGCGCCTATCCTGCCAATGGATTTGTAGGATCTTGCAGAGGCATCGTTAGTGGTACTTCTCCAGTGTTTTGAGGTGCCTGCTGTACATAGTCCGTGGCTCTGAGCCATATAGAAGGGCAGGTATCACCACTGCTCTGTAAACCATGAGCTTGGTGCCGGGTTTGATGTCCTGGTCTTCAAACACTCTTTTCCTCAGCCGACCGAAGACTGCACTGGCACACTGAAGAAGGTGTTGGACCTCGTCATCGATGTTTGCCCTTGTTGACAGTAGGAACCCGAGGTATGAAAATGGTCCACGCTGTCCAAGGCCTCGTCGTGGATTTTGATAACCGGGAGGCAGTGCTGTGTGGCAGGGGCAGGTTGGTAGAGGACCTTTGTCTTATGGAAGTTTAGTGCAAGACCCATGTTCTCGTACGCCTCGGTGAAGGTGTTAACGATGGCTTGGAGTTTGGCCTCGGAGTATGCGCAAATGCAAATACTGTAGTTGATGACGGAGGATGGGACGACCTTGGATCTGGCCTGGAGGTGGTGGAGGTTGAATAGATTCCTGTTTGTCCTGCAATTTAGCTCCACTCCAGTGGGGAGCTTGCTGAGGGGGAGATGGAACATTGCAGCAAGGAAACATAGAAACATAGAAAATAGGTACAGGAGTAGGCCACTTGGCCCTTCGAGTCTGCACCGCCATTCAATAAGATCATGGCTGATCACTCCCTCAGTACCCCTTTCCTGCTTTCTCTCCATACCCCTTGATCCCCTTAGCCTTAAGGGCCATATCTAACTCCCTCTTGAATATATCCAATGAACTGGCATCAACAATACTCTGCGGCAGGGAATTCCAGAGGTTAACAACTCTCTGAGTGAAGAGGTATCTCCTCACTTCTGTCCTAAATGGCCTACCCCTTATCCTAAGACTATGTCCCCTGGTTCTGGACTTCCCCAACATTGGGAACATTCTTCCCGCATCTAACCTATCCAGTCCCATCAGAATCTTATATGTTTCTATGAGATCCCCTCTCATCCTTCTAAACTCCAGTGAATAGAGGCCCAGTTGATCCAGTCTCTCCTCGTATGACAGTCCAACCATCCCTGGGATTGGTCTGGTGAACCTTTGTTGCACTCCCTCAATAGCAAGAACATCCTTCCTCAGATTAGGAGACCAAAACTGAACACAATATTCCAGGTGAGGCCTCACTAAGGCCTTGTATAACTGCAGTAAAACCTCCCTGCTCCTGTACTCAAATCCCCTAGCTATGAAGGCCAACATACCATTTGTCTTCTTCATCGCCTGCTGTACCTGCATGCCAACTTTCAATGACTGATGAACCATGACACCCAGGTCTCGTTGCACCTCCCCTTTTCCTAATCTGCCGCCATTCAGATAATATTCTGCCTTCGTGTTTTTGCCCCCAAAATAGATAATCTCATATTTATCCACATTATACTGCATCTGCCATGTATTTGCCCACTCACCTAACCTGTCCAATTCACCCTGCAGTCTCTTGGCGTCCTCCTCACAGCTCACACCACCACCCAGTTTAGTGTCATCTGCAAACTTGGAGATATTACGCTCAATTCCTTCATCTAAATCGTTAATGTATATTGTAAAGAGCTGGGGTCCCAGCCCTGAGCGTTGCGGCACCCCACTAGTCACTGCCTGCCATTCTGAAAAGGAACCTGTTTATCCCGACTCTCTGCTTCCTGTCTGCCAACCAGTTCACTATCCACGTCTACATTACCCCCAATACCATGTGCTTTGATTTTGCACACCAATCTCCTGTGCAGGATCTTGTCAAAAGCCTTTTGAAAGTCCAAATACACCACATCCACTGGTTCTCTCTTGTCCACTCTGCTAGTTACATCCTCACAAAATTCCAGAAGATTTATCAAGCATGATTTCCCTTTTATACATCCATGCTGACTTGGACCGATCCTGTCACTGCTTTCCAAATGCGCTGCTATTTCATCCTTAATGATTGATTCCAACATTTTCCCCACTACTGACGTCAGGCTTACCGGTCTATAATTACCCGCTTTCTCTCTCCCTCCCTTTTTAAAAAGTGGTGTTACATTAGCTACCCTCCAGTCCATAGGAACTGATCCAGAGTCGATATACTGTTGGAAAATGATCACCAATGCATCCACTATTTCTAGGGCCACTTCCTTATGTATTCTGGGATGCAGACTATCAGGCCCCGGAGATTTATCGGCCTTCAATCCCATCAATTTCCCGAACACAATTTCCCGCCTAATAAGGATATCCTTCAGTTCCTCCTTCTCACTAGACTCACTGTCCCCTAGTACATTCGGAAGGTTATTTGTGTCTTCCCTCGTGAAGACAGAACCGAAGTATTTGTTCAATTGGTCTGCCATTTCTTTGTTCCCCATTATAAATTCACCTGAATCCGACTGCAAGAGACTTACGTTTGTCTTTACTATTCTTTTTCTCTTCACATATTTATAGAAGCTTTTGCAGTCAGTTTTTATGTTCCCTGCAAGCTTCCTCTCATACTCTATTTTTTCCCCTATTAATTAAACCCTTCGTCCTCCTCAGTTGAATTCTAAATTTCTCCCAGTCCTCAGGTTTGTTGCTTTTTCTAGCCAATTTATATGCCTCTTCCTTGGTTTTAACACTATTCTTAATTTCCCTTGTTAGCCACAATTGAGTCACCTTCCCCATTTTATTTTTACTCCAGACAGGGGTGTACAATTGCTAAAGCTCATCCATGTGATCTTTAAATGTTTGCCATTGCCTATCCACCGTCAACCCTTTAAGTATCCTGTGCCAGTCTATTCCAGCCAATTCACGCCTCATACCGTTGAAGTTACCTTTTCTTAAGTTCAGGACCCTAGTTTCCGAATTAACTGTGTCACTCTCCATCTTAATAAACAATTGTACCATATTATTGGTCACTCTTCCCCAAGGGGCCTCGCACAACAAGATTGCTAATTAGTCCCTTCTCATTACACATCACCCAGTCTAGGATGGCCAGCTCTCTAGTTGGTTCATCGACATATTGGTCCAGAAAACCATCCCTAATACACTCCAGAAAATCCTCCTCCACCGCATTGCTATCAGTTTGGTTAGCCCAAGCAATATGTAGATTAAAATCGCCCATGATAACTGCTGTACCTTTATTGCTTGAGTAGATTGAGTAGAGCGTTGGTGCGATGACGCAGTCCTGCTTCACCCCAGTCCGAACGTGGAATGGGTCTGTGGTGGATCCATTGGTCAAGATCATGGCTTGCATGTGGAGCAGGCGGAGAATGGTGACAAACTTTTCAGGGCCGCTGAATCTGAGGAGCATGCTCCATAATCCCTCACGGTTGACAGTGTTGAAGGCTTTTGTGAGGTCGAAGAAGGCCATGTGCAAGGGTTGGTGCTGATCCCTGCATTTGTCTTGAATCTGCTGCGCATTGAAGATCATGTCCATTGTGCCCCTTAGTGGGCAGAATCCACATTACGACTCTGGGAGGAATTCTTCAGCCACAGGAAGAAGGCGATTCAGGAGGATTCTTGCGATGACTTTCCTGATGGTTGACAGCAGGGAGATTCCTATGTAGTTACTGCAGTCGGACCTGTCACCTTTCTTGAAGATGGTCACGATTACAGATCTCCTGGCATGATCTCCTCCTTCCAGATAAGAGAGATGAGGTCATCGATCCACACCAGTAGTGCTTCTCCACCATGTTTTAGTGCTTTGGCACGGATTCCATTTGCTCCTGATGACTTCAGTTGTCGGATGGCCTTTTAAACCCCGTGCCGGGCTGGGGTTGTGCTGAGATGGTGGCGGGTGGCATGCTGTGGGATGGAATCGAGGACACTCACGTCAAAGACAGTGTCTCAGTTGAGGAGATCCTCGAAGGGCTCCTTCCAGCAGGCACTGACTGCCTCTCTGTCCTTGATGAGCACCTGTCTGTTCTTGGCCAGTAGTGGGGTAGGGCTTTGGGTGCTTGGGCTGTAGGTCATCTTGGATTACACTGAAGAATCCTTGCACATCGTGGTTGTCGGCTAGCTGCTGGATTGCTTGAGCTTTCTTCACCCACCATCTGTTCTTTAGGTCATGAGTTTTCTGTTGGACCTCAGCCTTCAGACGCCTCTAGAGGTGCTTTCTTGCCCTCGAGTTATGTTGCTGCTTCAAGTCCAAGAATACCTTGCGCTTACGGCATATTAGCTCTTGGATCTCCTGGTCATTCTCGTCGAATCCGTCTTGGTGTTTCATGGTCAAGTGACCGAGTGTCTCTTCACAGGTGCTGATTATGGAAGCCTTGAGGGTTGACCAGGTACTGTGGACACTCTGCGTCTCTGGGTCACTGGGAGTCGTCAGGTTGGTAACGAGGCGCTGGCTGAATAGGGCTTTCTTAACAGGATCTTTGAGTGCACCGGCATTGATTTTCCTGCAGCATTGTTTCTGTTGCTGTCGCTGTTTTGGGGCAATGTTGATGGTGATGACATAGCGAATTAAGCGGTGGTCCATCCAGCAGTCATCAGCTCCTGTCATGGCGCTGGTGATGCACATGTCTTTGCGGCCCCTCGTTTGGATGATGACGTAGTCTAGCAGATGCCAGTGCTTGGAGCAAGGGCGTTGCCATGAAGCTTTATATTTGTCCTTCTGACGGAACAGGGTATTGGTTATGACGAGGCTGTGTTCTAAGCATTATGTCAGGAGGAGGGTGCCATTGGAGTTGGCATCCACTATCTCTCCAGCCACTTCTTTTAAGACCCTAGGGTGCAAGCCATCAGGTCCAGGGGACTTGTCCGCCTTTTGTCCCATTATTTTGCCGAGTACTACTACTTTAGTGATAGTGATTATATTAAGTTCCTCCCTCCCTGTAGCCCCTTGATTATGCACTATTGGGATGTTTTAAGTGTCTTCTACCTTGAAGATCGATACAAAATATTTGTTCAAAGTCTCTGTCATTTCCCTGTTCCCCATTATTAATTCCCCAGTCTCATCCTCTGAGGGGCCAACGTTTACTTTAGCCACTCTTTTCCTTTTTATGTAACTGTAGAAACACTTACCATCTGTTTTTATATTTCGTGCTAGTTTTCTTTCATCATCTATCTTCTATCTCTTTATTATTTTTTTAGTTGTTCTTTGCTGGCTTTTAAAAGTTTCCCAATCCTCTGCCTTCCTACTAGTCTTGGACACTTTGTATGTCCTTGTTTTCAATTTGATACCATCCCTTATTTCCTTAGTTTATGTATGTTTATCCCTTCTCTTAGTCTTTTGTTCTCAATGGAATAATTTTTGTTGAGAGTTATGAAATTCTCCTTAAATGTCTGCTACTGTTCATCAACCGTCCCACACTTTAATCTATTTTCCCAGTCCACAGCTGGTCCGACAGCTTCTATTAAGTTGAGCAATCTCAGCGGATGCTCCATGCTGTATGCTGTAAAAATGACTACATAGTAGGGCCATGATTAGTATAAATTCATGAGGTTTCTGCCTGAGTCAGATGGGCCCCTCAGTCATCTGGCTTTAAAATAGCTGGGATGCAGAATAATGGTGATTGGGGGCGCTTTGATTTTAACTCCCATACTAGCTTCACCTGAGCAGAGGGAGTTGAACTATCCCCTAGTGTGTTAAGAATTAGCCTTATGAGGGCAAGCAGCATTTGCACTACAACCTCGGCCTAGAAATTGGCCTCCTTAGCACCTCCCGTTATTGCCTCTGGGGGGCGATAACAGGACGTTAACCTCTTACCAACCGGGCGCGGCGAGATGAATGGCTTTCGCTAACTTTGGTGGAAGGTTTGTGGCAGCGATAAGACGTTGCGCCCTGATCTTCTTTGCCTGGAGATTGTGACATCATTAGTTTGTGCTTATCTATAGGGTTTTAAGGCTTTCCAGTCTCTTGCGTCATTGGGTCATTGTATGTTGTTATTTATGAAGATACGGTTGCTGTCTCATTCTATTAAGACTTTGAACTTTAAGACCTCTGGAACCTATTGTAGGGTTATAAACATGAGGATCTCCCTTGTGGCTTATTTTTTTGAGGTTGACAAATCTTGGTTACAGCTTACAGGTAACATAGACATAAGTCAAGCAAGGACGACAGCAAACTATACTGCAAGTTGTCTAGAGTTTGTTGGTTGCAAAAATTTCCCAATAAGGAATGATTCCTGGTGAAATGTAAAGCTCAGCGACATTATTTGTAATTCCAATTTGGATGGTAACATAGGTTGTCTTCTTTTTGGAAGAAAAAAATAAGGTGATGAACATTTCTCTCGTTAACTAAATTAAGCTATCTAATGTTTTTTGATACTTGCACTTTTCCCATACTCTTTAATCGCTTTCTTTTTCAACTGTTTATCTACCTTCCATGTAAACATTGTGGATCAATCAATAACAACAACCACTAGCTGCTTACACAACCTTTCCAAATATTTGCCCATACCCTCCTTGATGTATTTCACTCTGGTATCAAGGAGGCAACCATTCTGGACTTCAAGCCCAAAGACATTACCAACAGGTATCTGTCTACACATAAATATTATATTACACAGTAGAAATAATTTATACAGATACAACTCGGCTATATTTGAGAACTATTATAAAAGTCCCACTCCATGATTTGAGCACGTAATCTGGGCTGGCATTTCAGTGCTGAGGGAATGCTGCATATTAGAAGATAGGATGTTAAACTGAGGTTATGCCTGTTCAGGCAGATGAAAAAGAACACATGGAACTATGTGAAGAAAATTCTTCTGGTATTCTATCCAATATTTATCCCCCAACGACCACCACTGTTATGTCTTAAATAAAGAGTCAGACCAGATACTGCAAGCTCAAAGTAAGGTGTGACCGTAGTCCTTTATTACAGGTCTCAGAGTGCCTCTCCAGCCTGTGAGGCCTCCTTATGTACAGGTGCTCCCAAGGGATTGTGGGATCCCTTGGGACTCCAGGAGATGAGCCCTCTGGTGGTTAAGCGTGTTATTTACAGGTTTACATATATAACAACCACCACCATAATAGATTAACTGATCATTTCTCTTTCTGCTGTTTATGCCACTTTTCTGTGCACAAATCAGCTGCTGTGTTTTCCTACAGTCCCTTCTATTAGGAATTCAACCCCAAAGTTACAATGATTTGTGCACTGACTTCCTTGATGGCACAGAGCTATTATGCAGCCAACCGGTTTCATGTGGCAGGTAGACCCAGGCCAACCTCAAGCACTACCCCGCGCCCCCCGCTCCCCCCCCCAATTAACAATATCAGAATTGCTTGTGTAAAAATATGAAAGTGCTAAAGTACACGCAGAGCAATAAAGAGCTCCAAATGTTAATTGTTCACATAAAACACAGACAGTTGGCATGTACTGAGTACACAGCAGTACCTTGCACTTAGCTACTATATTCACAACTCTCTGTAATCTGGTTTTAAAATCTGAAATCAAGAATTACTGGGTTGTACTTTGGTGGACAGTGATTATATATCCTGCAGCTTTCAAAAAAATGACCTGTAGTTAAGGGGGAAGAAGAGAGAGAAACATATTATTTTAAACTAACAATTACTGTAACTATGGACTCAAAATTGGCCCCTGCCGATTTTTGGCGCACTCAGTCGAGGTGCGCCAACTTCCTAGGATAAAAATAGCAACAAAAAGTTGTTCCTGTATTCTGGCCGCTCTGTGGCCTCTCCCATGGCTTGGCGCGGCGTGGCACTTCAATTAGGGAGTGGAGCTAGGGCCATGCGCTCAAAAGAGTGTTGGCAGCTCAACGCATGCGCACTGGAGGTTTCGCGCATGCGCAGTAGCTCCTCTGCAGCGTGGAACCTGATGTCCCGCCCCTATCCTAGGCCGAGTGGCGTCACAATGCGCGCCAGGCTGCTGCACGCTATAGAGAAAGTCCTGCACCTATCCCCGGCCGAGTGGCCTCCTGCACCGGCCGGCCGGCCGGTCCACTGACTTCCCGGGCCGAGGTAGGACTTGAGTTTTATTTTTTTATTTATTGATGGTTGTGCTTTGTTTAGTGAGGAGAGATGGGTGGGGTGGGGAGCGGGGCGAGGGGGGAAGAGTTTTGATTGGGCGGGGGAAGAGTGTTTTGATTGCGGGGGGGTGAGTTTTGATATGGGGTGGGGGCGTTTTGATGGGGGTGTAGGAAGAGAGTTTTGATGGTGGGGAGTGAAGAGTTTTGGTGGGGGGGGGAAGAGTTTTGATTGGATGGGGGGGAGTTTTGATATGGGGCAGAGAGAGGAGAGTTTTGATGGCGGGGGTGGGGGGGGGGAGTGTGATAACTGTTTTTATTTGGATATTTTGAAAAAATTATGTAAATATGTTTTGTCTCTTTACTACTTTTATTTTTGTAGTTTAAGCTTCCATGAATGCTTCTGTTGTATATTAAATTAACTTTGTGAAGTTTGTCATATGTCCTGTATAGCTGTTTGATCCTATTCACATTCTTTCGTCAAGTACCTATCTGCGCTGATTTCTTAACTCTCCGCAAGCGTTTTCCTTGCGGCCACAAGTGGCCACATACGCTGGCCTAAGTTAGTTTGGAGCAACTATTAGCTGTGCAAAGTGGCTTAAATGGCCAAAACGGGATTAGGTGGCTGGTAACGCCCCCTTTTGGAAAAAAAACAAAACTTTAAAAAAATCCTAACTAACTCACTTACACTGGCGCAAATTGAATGTGCAGAATGGGGATTTTTAAGATACTCCAGAAAAATCAAGTTGCTCCAAAAAAAAACAGCAACTCCTGGGCAAATTTGGGCCCATAGTCCCATTACTTAACTCCAGCTTGCACATCATTCTGAAATATCATATTATGTGTCCCAAAACATAACTTTCAGTAATCGGGTGAGAAGGACATCACAGTTAATCAACTGGGACTAAATTAAGTATGTAAAGGTGTCAGAATATTAGGCAAGAAAAGAAAACAAAAGCTTCTGGCCTGAGTTAATTATAGAGGAATTAAATGTAGAAGCCTGGCTCTGGATGACTCCCAGCTCCTTTATTAATAAGGCCAAGATTCAAGAGCAGGCCCACTGTACAGAACGGCATGTAGTAGGATAGTATTATTAAACCAAATTCCACTCAAAGCTCCTTTATTCCTAAAACGAATTTTATGGTTCATGTCCGAAGAGGATGATATTTCTATAACTGGAAAAGTAAAGGTGCATCTTTACCAATTGCAGAGTTCCCATCCCCACTTCAATCCTGTTCTGCTAAGCACAGTATAAAGCAATACAACATGTGCTCATTAAAATGCAGGGTGGCTTAGTGTAGGTAGTTGCAAATGGCATGTTTCCAACCTTGTTGATCTTCTACGTCCAACACAGAGATGTGGACATAGCATTCCAAACTATGTAGGCTTGGGGTGTGAAAACTCCAACGTTTGGAATACCCATTCCTCCCCTTTCCCCCCATATCAATGGTCTTCTAAGGGATGCGTGGAGGCTCCAACCCACAAGGGCATCCCAAAAATATGAGTGCTAGGCCATATGACTCCTGGCCTAGTTTCTGGTCGTTCTGGCAAACAGACTTCCAACAGAACTTCAATCAGAATGGGCGTAAATGATTTCCCCCAAGCTACCTAGAGATAAACAGGTACTATAAAGGAAGGTGATGGGAATCTGAGGAAATAAATAAAGCATCAATTTAAAAAGTTATTTGGGGCTATTGAGAAGCTTGAGTACCAGCTTTGATCTGGATCTCAGTTTAGATGTATTCAGATTTTTCAAACTTCCATTACCAATTTAAACCTTGGTTCTTGTAAATTCTGATTTAGATTTCTGAACAAATATTTTCTACCACTCAAATAACCTGAAGCTGCACCAATGAATCCTGAATTGCCACAATTGTGCACTTTGTATTTAGTTCTGTGATGGTGACAATAACCCAAACCAACATCTTATTAAAGTAATACTTCTACAGATAGTTAGAAAGTATCATATTATAGGGTCATGATAGCATAAAAGCCCTGAATTTGCGCGAACAAATTGGTGAGTTCACAGCGCACACCGTTATTAGTGTGAAAAAAACGAGCAATATGCCGGGAGTTGCGAATCACCACAAGTTGCTGGATGATTTGTGTCGTTCCTCCATTAGTCTGACAAAAACGTGAGATCGCCATTAACCTCCCCGTGAGTGTCAAGAAATTGCTTGATATGCAGCATAAATATGAATTAAGCTTGCCGCTGAAAGTTAGCGTTACTATTTCAGTGCACAAGGACCCCGTAAATGGAGTTATATATGTTCCTGTCAGGCCACTCAACCTTGGAGGCCCAGAAAGGGATCAGCTGAAACTGTAGAGCCTCACTCTTGCAGGAAGTAAATTGTTCCTTGTGATTTTTTAAATTTTTAAATTTTATTTTCTTACTTTTCCTTTCTGCCTCTTTGTGTACCCTCTATTAATCCCATCTTTTTTTCTCTCTCTTTCTGTATCTAATTTGACTCTCCTTCACCCTATTTTCTTCTCTGTCATTCACTTTTTTTCTTCTCGTTGTTGGTTAAGGAAATAGACATTGGTCCCGTTATTCTCCAAGGTCCTAGATGCCCCGTTGACCTCGCTGCACCATTATCAACTCACACTTCTAGCAATTTGCAACGCAAAAATAATTGGAGCTGAAGGGTGAAGAAAAAAATCCAACTTGCACACTCGTCATGAGATGCCCCGCTCCAGCAAATTCTAGTCCAAAATGTTTTTTTCTGCTTGTTGCTAATTTGCTAAATTAAAGACTATTCAGTTGCAGCATAACTTGGTTTAAAATCATCAAAATGTTTTGTTAACCTTAATGATCATTATCTCCCTTCTGTTTGCTATTTATTTTGATTACTGCTATTAAATGGAAACAGGAATTTACATCCTGGCAATGAAATATATACTTTAATTGGTTCATAATTTGCACAGGTAGAAAGTCGTTGATTGTTCATTGTTTCACCAATGGAAATACAAAGTTAAATAGCTGATTTGTGACTTTGTGCCATTACTTTTTTCCTTATACTTACACAAGAACATTGTAGTAAGTTATGAAAATGGTCTAGCATTATAGATTGACTATGATTTACCTCAGTAGCATAATTGGTGAGATTTTATAACAAGCTTATTTTTAAAATGTTTGTATTGAGTATAAGTTAAGTTATGCCCAATACAAATATTTCTAAAATTGTATTTGGCATAGATTTGAACCCCTTAGTGTTACTCATAGAAGTATGTTGTTTGTAGATTAAATTTATAGAATATTATTTCAATGTTATTATTTAATAAATTATGTTTACAACAAAGCTCTGAATTTAAAAAATGCGTGCAAATGATAAATGGAGGAGCATATTCATTTATGTTATACCCTTTGATACACTGTTCTGGAAATGTAATATAGTTGAGTCAGATGAATTTATTTGAAATCCTGATAATATAGCAGCATAAAATTATAGCACAGGATGTAGAGTAACACTGATGGTAATATTTCCACAGATATTCTTACACCAAGACAATGCATAGAGTGTGAATCGGCCATACATTGGTAGTTCATGGCTGATGGGAGCACGAAAAGTGGCTCTCCCAACTTTCACTACCATACACATCCGGAATTCTCTGCAGGATGTAACTGCAGACTTTGAAAACACTTGCCCAAATGTACATTCAAATGATAAGATAACGATACAAATAAATATGGTATCTGATGTATTTCCTATTATTAATCCTTTAGCAACACTGGGTGAATCATTGCATCATAGAATTTTACAGCACAGAAGGAGGCCATTCGGCCTGCAGTGCCTGTGCCGATTAGTTACCTTTTCTTTCCCCATAACCCTGCACATTTTTCCTTTTCAAGTATATATCCAATTCCCTTTTGACAGTTACTATTGAATCTGCTTCCAACACCCTTTCAGTCAGTGCATTCTAGATGCTAGTAACTTGAACATGTTGGGGCCATCATTGTATTCTTGGTATCCAGCATTACTGAGGTAGCAGAAAGAAGCTTTAAAAATTCAAGAACCACTAAGCCAGTAACAATAAATTACACTAGGCAATAGGCAAGGTGCAAATTTAAAAAATACTTTTATTTTATTACAGCCCTTGGAGCCAGCAGCAACACAAGTACTGTCGGGCTAGCCAGAAATATTTAAATGAGTCTAACCCTGGAAGATCTGCAAGAGTCATAGCACAGGTCACAGAAACATGTCACTAAAATGCTGTGGTGAGGGCAGTGTGGAATTTTAGCTGCATACTGTGGCACAGAATTTCCGGGGCGTACAGTTGCGGTGCGTACAGACCCGTAATGTTCCAGGTTTTTGTACGCAAAGCGCATGCCCGAAAACCCAGAACTTGCGATCTGTCAAGAATCTTCGGGAAAAGGATATTTGTTGTTGCATATTTGTCCAGCGAATGCCCATGAAATTCTTACCTTATTTTTTTACCAGCGTAAGAGTTTAAATGAACATAACAATAATTTTTTTTAAATTAATTAAACATTAAAAAAAAACCTGTGAAATATGTTCAGGTTATTTTTAGCCCCTTTAAAATGTTTACATTTATTTTTCAAAAAATGTAATTTTTGTTTTAAATATTTAATTTAATTAAATTGTATTTGAATTCATTTTAAATATGTAATTTTTTTTTATTTATTGGGAATGTAACTGTATTTTTTATGTGATTTTCATTCATGGTTATGGGGATTCCGGATGAAAATGGAATCCCCAAAAGCATGAATGGGGATCTTCTTTTATTGGTTGGGCCAGCCTACATGATCCCAGGGGCGCTTGCGAACCGTATGCACCCCAGGGATGCGTGGGCCTCTACGCAGGCCTATGCGTAGAGGCCCAGGGGCGCGAATATCCGTGGATCCCAAGGTGTGGACTTTATTTGCGATCAGAGGCATTTCCCCGCGGGAAGCTTCCGATTGCAAATTCAGGCCCAGTGTATCAGAATTTGTGGCAGAAGAAGGAGTTATGATAATGAGCTCTCTTCTGAAATTCATGTTTGGGCAAACTCTGCCTCCAATGCTTAGCTCACTTATATAAAATGGCTGCATGACTAATCCACTCACTGGCTTGCCCCACTGAAGTTGGAATCTTAAAGCAAGGTTACCATTCCCAAAGTTAAATGAAAATTTCTGTTTTTCTGGAAGACGCATTAGCATTTCGGCCACTACATTTGTTTATTTTGCTGCAGAGGTGAAATTGTTACATTGTTTGTTCATCACATTTTTGTATAGTATTGCTGATTGTTACTTCAGAGGAACTTGTAGCAAGCAAAGTGATGAGGAGGGGAATGCATTTAGGGATTCTTTTGTGCTCCATGTTTTAGATGAGGATGACGAACTCACGAGAGGACAGCAACACTTGAGGTTTTGGTCCGTAATTTGCGGTCAGTGGTGAAGCGATGGCAATTGCCACTGACCTCGAAGAAAGCTGCCCACGAGAACTTTAGCTTCCTCAATGTGAAATTGATTGTAGCGGTGTCAAAAGTAGAACTCAAGTGAACAGCATTGATAGAGAATTCAAACAGGCTGCATTTAGACAGGCTGTGAAAATTCACAGACAACAAGTCAGAGATGCTACATGCATTTCAGCATGTTGCATTAAGGCATCAATCAACTTGACATTTTAGGACCCTTGGGTAGTGAGCCAATAAGGTCAAAGAAGGCGAGTTCTTTTCTGTAAATTGATCCAGGCATAAATACAGCCATTTTGATCATGTGGTTTCAGTAAGACAAAGGCACTGGCAATCAGCCAGCAGATTGTTGCTCTCTGCCAAGATTAAAAACTTAAAACTACAATCGGAGTTCGTATTTCATTGGAAATTAAGAGATCTAACAATTTTGGCGCTGCGAGCAGGGTCGCTGAGGAAAGAAACTGAATTTTGGACATCGGACCTACATACTGAGGTAAGGACACCTCTTTTTTTAAAAAAAAGTCCTCGGTCAAAAGTCTAAATTCGCCTCTCCTACGCGATTCCGAAAGCCTCCGGTTTGCGAACCCTCCGGTTGGTAGTCGGCTCGAGGTCCCATAAACGTCTAAACTTCGGCGGTGTGTTAGTTAATTAATCACCGACCTATTGATCGGCTAGCAAGCCTACGACTCGAGACCCCAGCAAAGAACTCAGTAAAGAAATGGCAGCAGGAGATAAGAGCAAAGAATTGCCTGCAACTGTTAAAGGTGGGCAGGCACCACCTGAAGTTTCGCTAGATGAAATCCTCGAACAGTTGAAAGAATACATAGAGCAACAATTCAACTTATCTAAAACCTGTATTAAGATCGAACAAAAGTACGGAACCTCCAAAGGACAATGGTCCTTGGACGAGATTAAAAGGGTCTGGGGAAAAACGACCCGTATGAAAAATAAAGAGCGAACTAGATGGTCCCTAGCGGTTATGGGCCAGATCCGAAACCGGAATGAAATTATAATGCGTTCCCAACATGATCGAGAACTGACCAGTACAAAGGATCAATTGCAAGCAGTTTATGCACAGCTGCGACAGAAATAGCTTGAACTTGAAAAGCTGGAAGCGGAAGTTAACGATCTTAAAGGTGAAATTAAAGAATGGAAAAAATCATTAGGTCAAGAGACAGTAATAGGAAAAGGAAAATGTATTGATCAATTCCCAGCGTACCCATGTTTGGATAAATTAAAAGCGCAAACCCGAAGACACGACCGAGGAATAGATACGAATTCTGAATCCTCCGACGATACAGGGTCGGAGGATGACGAATTAGGGGTGCGCTTTGCCCCGTTTAAAAAAAGACGAGTTGTAGTCAAATCAGAAGAGACTGCGGATGAGGGCGGAACCAAAAAAACAAAGAGAAGGGTGTACGAAGAATACTTAGTTCATGCTCCGGCAGACCCAGAGAAAATTGATAAATGGTCCAAGGAATTGCCCAATTCAAAGAAAGGGGGAGTAAAAATGTGGGACCAATTGGACCGCTGAAGAAATATATATCAACTTCATCCCTGGGACGGAGTGCAAATTTTGACCATAATGGTGCCAAAAACACAGGGAAGAAAATTGCACGACAAGGTAGATGAAGCTTTGGGGCAGAATGAGCAAGAATTAGACGCAGGATGGGAGCCTTCAGTCCAGCTAAGACAGACTGGGGAAAAATTGCAGCCTGCCAACAGAAAGGAACAGAGGAGGTCCTGGAGTATGACGAGCGGTTTAGATGCACGTGGCTAGAACATTCGGGTATGAATAATACGGATGAGGAAATGGATGAACAAGTGTTTGGACCCCTGAAAGCAGCTTTCGTGGCAGGTCTAAAGCCAGAACTGTCCAAAATGCTTAAGGTAGTGTTACCGGACTGGGAAGGTAGAGGAACTACCTTTGCAGCATTGATGGATCGATGTAACCAATTAGATCGGGATATGGGAGCTAAAGTCCGAGCTGTACAGACTATGGGATGGAAATCCCAGGATTCCGATAAACAGTTATTAGGAAAATTACCCGGAAAATGTCATTATTGTGGGAAAGAAGGTCACTGGGCCAAGTCGTGCAGGGCCAAACAGAAAGGTCATGGCTGGGGAAGAGGACGCAGCCAGGGATACAATTCAGCCAACAAGCCAGGCTTGTCACAAAATAACGACCTCATAGAAGCATTTAAGCGACTGACAATACAAAAACAGAAGGAGTTACTTTGGATAGCAAAAAACGATTCGAGCCCACCCTGGCCCCCCTCCTCGCACTAATACAACAAAGGGGAGATGAGCTATATATAACTGTGAGGGTGGGCGATAAGGATGTGGACTATCTTTTAGACACAGGCAGAATTAACATGCTTACTCTACAATATGGAGACTTTTTGCCGTTGGATGGTAGGGCACGTACAGCCTATGGAGTTGGAGGCCATAAAATGGAAATTAAAAGGACAACACCGGTACTTATAGGGCTGGGTCCACATGAACTAACCACGCCGGTCTGGATGGGCCTAGTAGATCAACCCCTTTTGGGAATGGACGTTCTAATCCAAGTAGATTCATTGTTGCATTTTGAGGATGGTCGGGTGACATGGTTAATTAGAACTTTGAAGAAAGAGGAATTGAACGAACACCATGGCCCCAGGCACTACCAATAGTGCTATGTAGCATTAGGGCAACCCCGAACAGAACTACAGGTCTAAGCCCATTTGGAATTATAACAGGAAGTCCCATGTCACTGCCAGGAACTATCGATTTACGGAAAGCTGATGTTCACTTAATGAGTGAAACTTTGTTATCATACTGTCAGAACTTAACCAATGCTATTAGTTCTGTTTCCCGACAGGTATCGGCAGCTTGGGGTAATCCACCCGAAGGAGGACACGACATCATCCCGGGAGTCTGGGTGTATGTGAAAAAGTTGCATAAAGAACCTTTGGGTGCCAAGTGGGAGGGACCTTATCAAGTGTTATTGACCACCCAGGCAGCTGTTAAAGTCCAAGGAAAGAAAGCCTGGATCCACGCTTCACACGTTAAACGAGCACCCGTAACTGAAGCTGAAATCTAATAAGGATAATTACATTTTGCGAAAATGTATAAATTTACTGTATTATTGATTGTAGGTATTCTAGGCATAGGCCTACTTCTTACTAGCCAACCTTCTGCATCAAAGGGAAATAGTAGGGTAGCAAGGGAATTACATGTAAAGACCTTTTTATATATGTCATACATTTATGCCAAACAAGGTAACATTTCTAGTTGTTGGGTGTGTGCGCATTTTCCTATTCACTCAAAGGGAGGGATTCCCTTGAGGCCAGTTCCCTTAAATATCTCGGAAATGGCTGAGTGGATAATTAATCAAAACAAAACAGGCAATGCATTCAGGATACGGAAAACTGGGCACGTAAATGGAAGTCAGCAGGTTACAATTTGACTACCTTTGAAGGGGGATACCAACCGGGCTACAATAATTCCAAACAGCCTCCATTTTTTGTTGTCACTAATACAACGGGAATAGGAAGACCGGGGGAATCGGTCTGTATGATTAGAAACATCAAAGGAGGCCAAAATATGTGGTATAGTAACTGCTCCCGGAATTGCAATATAATCAAGCCACGGAACCGTCCAAACTGGGCCGATGTGGGAGTTTTTAACGTAACGGGGATTCTGAATAAAACAGATGGAAAAGCCTGGACAGGCCCCGGAGTGTTGCTGACAAAGAAACAGCTAACATTCATTGCATATAATGGCACCTATTGGGTGTGTGGCCACAAGGCCTACCCTTGGCTGCCCCAGAATTGGATGGGATCCTGCTATTTAGCCTACATTGTGCCTTATATGTATCATATAAAGTCACTGTCGGAACATTTACATCGTCCTAAGAGAGCTATCACAGAAACAGAGAGGTTCTTTGCCATTCTGATCCCTGGGTATGGGACCACCAAACTGGCAAGGGAATCCATTAACATGGCATCCGTTGTGGAACGAGTAGCCAATACCTCAGAGGCCCTAGTTAAAATCAATGCAGAAATGGTAGCAATCTGCACAGTAGCCCTACAGAATAGACTGGCCCTTGATTACATCCTGGCTGAAAAGGGAGGTACTTGCGCCCTACTCGGAACTGAGTGTTGCACATATATCCCAGATAGCTCCGAAGAAATTACCCACTTAGTGGAGCATATCCAAAAGGAGTTAGAAAAACTTAAGCAACGCCCATCATTCACTTTGTGGAGTGGAGCCACTGAATGGCTAGGTTCAATAGGAACTTCATTGGTGGAAGGTTTAATTCTATTTGTTGTAATTGTTTTACTTTTATATTGTTTGTTTATGTTGATTAAATGTTGTTGCAACCAGGTGGCTGTAGCTGCTGTCCCGCATTGAGACACCTTGCAGGTCCCAGCAGACCATCTGTACGTGGCACAGGAGTATGTTATACTTAAGGAGAGGTTGTTTACTGGTTGAATTAAGATATTGATTTGGATTAAATTGGAATAAGGTTAATTAACCTACTAAAACCAGACTTCCATTGTGGCCACGATGGAACTCGGGTGTAAATTTGTGTGGAAGCTACTAGTCCGGACATGTGGCGAAACACATCAACAAATTTTAGAAGGAAACTCTATTAACATGTATGAAATTATTTTGTAGAATGTTTAACCAGTGATACCTGAAGTTTTATGATTCAGTTTGTGAAAGAATCAAAGGGGGGATTGATAGAGAATTCAAACAGGCTGCATTTAGACAGGCTGTGAAAATTCACAGACAACAAGTCAGAGATGCTACATGCATTTTAGCATGTTGCATTAAGGCATCAATCAACTTGACATTTTAGGACCCTTGGGTAGTGAGCCAATAAGGTCAAAGAAGGCGAGTTCTTTTCTGTAAATTGATCCAGGCATAAATACAGGCATTTTGACCATGTGGTTTCAGTAAGACAAAGGAACTGGCAATCAGCCAGCAGATTGTTGCTCTCTGCCAAGATTAAAAACTTAAAACTACAATCGGAGTTCATATTTCATTGGAAATTAAAAGATCTAACAAGCATCAAGATATCTAAGCAGGCAATCACATTGAACAATTCTCACAGGAAGCAAACCAGGAAGTAAAAAGCACTAATTATCTGCACTTTTAAAAAAATGTTACAAAGAGCGAAATAAAAATTAGGACATACAGATGGGGTTAAGGTAAAAGCTGAAATATTATGAACAAACTTCAAAAATATATATATTTCTTAAATATAGTAATTTTTTATCATAATGGAGAAATTTGACATTCCACAAATATAAAATTAGTTTTTCAGGGCCAGAACTGCTGATTAGCAGTCAAAATTCTGTGTTAAAGCCCCAATTACACCTATTCCAACAAGGTTTAACATTTAATGGGGTGTTTAACAACGATATTAGCGCAGAAAAGCTTAAGTTTTCATCACTATTTCACTGATTGCCAGCTGTGGAGGGTGGGTTGGGGTGGCCTGTGAAGGAGCAGGGAATGATGGACCGCAACTTCAGAATTTCCGCGTTTACTTGCACATTCGCTAAACCCTGTACTGAGAATTCCTAGTGCGATGTTGCAGTGATGTCAACAAGCTGTCTAAACAGCCGATCACATTGCAGAATTTACACAGACAGGAAACCAGGAAATGAAACGCTGCTTTTATCCGGACTTTTATATTTTTTTACTGAGAGCTAATTAAAGATTGGGATTCTCACATGGAGATATGGTAGAAGCTGAAATATCAACAAATTTATAATAAAAATGTTTTCAAGTTTTTAAAAAAATGTTAATTTTTATCATAAGGGAGAAATTTGACCCAGTGCAAATGCTGGGCCATTGCTATATATTTTGCCATACTTTGCCGTCTGGGTTAACTTTAATGGAGAAATCGATATATGCGAAATGATACGGATATTGTTAATAAACCTTTCTTCTATCAATAACTGATGTGCATAGTTTTTCTCCCATGGTTAAAAATATTAAAGGAAATGATGCAAGGAAATCCAGCCTTGTTAACAGTTGATATGCATACAAATAATTCCTTAGCTTGGGCTCATGAAAGATATTTCGCTATGTACTCACAGCAAATCTGTAATTAATATAGAGGATAGCAATATGCCAGAGATTCTGCATAGGACTGCTTGAAGTGAACAAAATAGTGTAGCTTCAGTAATTATGTTATCGGCTCATTAGCTGGCATTGCCAGTACACAAATCTCAGCAGTCATGGAGAACTTTGCGGAATGGCACATTGAACATGTTCTCTGTAATTGTGCACCATAAGAGTACCTTGTATACTTCCAGTTCTTTTTTCTTTGCCTGAGTCAGAAGGTTGTGGATTCAAGTCCTATTTCTGAATGTATAATCTAGGATGACACTTCAGTGCAGTACACTGAGTACTCAGTCTCTTTCAGATGAGAAATTAAAAACTGAGGTTCCATCTGCCCTTTCACGTGAGCAAAGAAGATCCTGTGCACAATTTATAAGAGGAAGGCCGTATTCTCAGGAGCCCTGGCCAATAGTTATTCCTCAACCAACTAAAGCAGATTATCTGGTCATTATCTCATTGCTTTTTGGGAGACCTTGCTGTGTGCAAATTGGCTGCCATGTGACCTACATTACAACAGTGACTACGCTAATTGGCCTGAGGTTATGAAAGGCTCTATGTTATGCAAGTTCTTTCTTTCTTATAGTTGGGCTAACATTTTTTTAGGGTTAATTTTGTGTACATTTTGAACAAATTGGCTTCCTTTATTTAAAAAATAAAAATATGGATATTTTCTAAACAATCCATTACTTTGACACATTTGCGGGTAGAAATTGTGTTGCACCCCATTTAGGGGCGGTAACATCCATGAGGCTGGACATTCTGCATCAGGCGTGGAAGTCACACCCCGCTCTCAAAATTCAGGTTACTGCACCCGAAAAGAAGTGGAGCGCAAAATAACTCCACTCCTTTCTGGGGCGGTGGTGCTGCCACGTAGGAGGGGCTCATGTAGTAAAGGGAAGGGCCCAAGCTGCTATGCAGTGAGGAAATGGGCCTTCCTGGACATAAGGACATAAGAAATAGGAACGGGAGTAGGCCATTCGACCCCTCGAGCCTGCTCCAACATTCAATAAGATCATGGCTGATCTTCCACCTCAACTCAATGTTCCTGCACTATCCCCATATCCCTTGATTCCCTTAATATCCAAAAAGCTATTGCTCTCTGTCTTGAATATACTCAATGACTGAGCATCCACAACCCTCTGGGGTAGAGAATTCCAAAGATTCACCACCCTCTGAGTGAAGACATTTCTCTTCATCTCAGTCGTAAATGGCCGACCCCTTATTCTGAGATGGTGACCCCTGATTCTAGACTTCCCGGTCAGGGGAAACATCCTCCCTGCATCAACCCTGTCAAGCCCTGTAAGAATTTTATATGTTTCAATGAGATCACCTCTCATTCTTCAAAACTCGAGAGAATATAGGTCTATTCTACTCAATCTCTCCTCATAGGACAATCCTCCCCATCCCAGGAATCAGTCTGGTGAACCTTCATACTCGGACTATGGCAAATATATCCTTCCTTGGGTAAGGAGACCAAAACTGTACACAATGCTCCAGGTGTGGTCTCACCAGGGCCCTATATAATTGCAGTAAGACATGTTTACTCTCATACTCAAATCCTCTTGTATTACAAGCCAACATACCATTTGCTTTCCTAATTGCTTGCTGTACCTGCATGTTAACTTTCAGTGATTTGTGTACAAGGACACCCAGGTTCCTCTGAACACCAGCATTTTCTAATCTCTCACCATTTAAAAAAATACTCTGCATTTCTGTTTTTCCTACCAAAGTGGATAACTACACAATTCTCCACATTGTATTCCATTTGCCATGTTTTTGCCCACTCACTTAGCCTATCTATATCCCCTTGAAGCCTCTTTGCATCCTCCACACATTTGACATTCCCACCTAGCTTTGTATCATCAGCCAACTTGGATATATTCCATTTGGTCCCCTCATCCAAATCATTGATATAGATTGTGAATAGCTGAGGCCCAAGCACTGATCCTGCGGTACCCCACTAGTTACAGTCTGCTAACCTGAAAATGACCCGTTTATTCTCTGTTTTCTGTCCGTTAACCAATCCTCAATCCATATTAGTATATTCCCCCCCAGTCCCATGAGTCCTAATTTTGATAACCTCTTGTGTGGCACCTTATCGAATGCCTTCTGAAAATCCAAATACACCAGATTCACTGGTTGCCCCTTATTCTGCTAGTTACAACCTCAAAAACCTCTAACAGATTTGTCAAGCATGATTTCCCTTTCATAATTCCGTGTTGACTATGCCCAATCCTATTATTTTCTAAGTGTCCTTCATAATGGATTCTAGCATTTTCCCTACTGCTGATATCAGGCTAACTAATCTGTAGTTCTTTGTTTTCTCTCTCCCTCTTCTCTTAACTAGCAGGGTTACATTTGCTACCATCCAATCCGCAGGAACCGTTCTAGAATCTATAGAATTTTGGAAGATGATAACCAATGCATTCACTATCTCTATAGCCACCTCTCTCAAAACCCTAGGATGTAGGCCATCAGGTCCAGGGGATTTATAAACTTTCAGTCCCATTAATTTCTCTAGTACTATTTTTTTTTACTAATACTCATTTCTTTCAGTTCCCCATTCTTGCTAGACCCTTGGTTCTCCACTATTTCCAAGAGGTTTTTGCGTCTTCTTCAGTGAAGACAGACACAAAGTATTTGTTTAATTTCTCTGCTATTTCTCTCCTCTCAGCCTGTAAGGAACTCACATTTACTTTTGCTAATCTTTTCCTTTTTACAGACCTATGGAAGCTTTTACAGTCTGTTTTTATGTCTCTCACTAGTTTACGCTCATATTCTATTTTCCCTTTCTTTATCAGTTTCTTGCTCTTTAGCTGAATTTTACAATCCTCCCCATCTTCAGGCTTACTGCTCTTTTTGGCAACATTATAAGCCTCTTCCTTTGATCTAATACTATCTTTAACTTCTTTTGTTAGCCACGGTTGGATCACTTTTCCTGTGGGGGGGTTTTGTGCTTTAAGAAATTTAGCGGGAGTCGTTAGCGGCGCCGTGGCCAGGCGAAAAGTCGTTTGCAGCCCGGGGGCGCTAACGGAAGGTCCAAACAACCCGAATTTCTAGGCCTTGGCTTTATCGAGGGGTTCCCTTCTTGTAAAACATTGAGATAATAGGACCCCAGAGGTCTGTGTCTTTTCACAGAAATGGTTAAAGCATAACAGACATCAACATATCTTTTAAATTACATAATTTTACAGAGAATTATATCGTGTTTGTGATTAGGATTTTTAATTAATTCATTCTTGGGATATGGATGTTGCCAGCAAGGCCAGCATTTATTGCCCATCTCTAGCTGTCTTTGAGAAGGTGGTGGTGAACTGCCTTCTTGAACTGATGCAGTTTGTGCGGTGAGGATACTCCCACAGTGCTGTTAGGGAGGGTGTTCCAGGATTTTGATCCAGTAACAATAAAGGTCCAAGTCAGGACTAGGAAGGGAACTTGCAGGTGATGGTGTTCCCATGAGCTTGCTGTCCTTGTCCTTCTAGGTGGTAGAGATCGCGGACTTGGGAGGTGCAGTCGAAGGAGCCTTGGTTAGTTGTTGCAGTACATTCTGTAGCTAGTACACACTTCAGCCATGGTGCAACAGTGGTGGAGGGAGTGGAAGTTTAAGAAGGTAAGTGAGCTGCAGATCACGCCTAGATGGTGTCGAGCTTCTTGAGTGTTGTTGCAGCTGCACCTATCCAGGCAAGTGGAGATCACTCCATCACACTCCACACTTGTGCCTTGTAGGTGGTGTAATGGCTTTGGGGAGTTAGGGGGTGAGCCACACACCAAGCAGCGCGAGATCAGAGCGGGAGCTGCAGCCTTTAAACAGCATGAGAGGGAGAGCCCAGCGACATACCAAGCAGCGCGAGATTGGGGCCCAAACAGCACCAACTGACCTGAAGACAGGAAGTAAAAAGAAGTAAAATCAAAGTGTGATGTCACAGGAAAGAATGCAAGTGATTGATTGGTGAGTTTTTTTTCTCTTTTCTGCGGCATTGGTTTGAATTAAGAGCTGGGATTAAAAACAAAACTTGAAAACCTAATGAACTAAATACATTAGAGATGGCAGGACAGGCAATGTGTTTCTGCTGTTGTATGTGGTTGACCCCATTGAGGTCCCCGTCGACCACATTTGTAGCAAGTGTCTGCAGCTCCAGGAACTTTGGCTCCATATTAATGAGCTGGAGTCCGAGCTGCAGACACTGTGATACATCAGGGAGGGGAAAGTTACCTGGACGCTGTGTTCCAGGAGGCAGTCACACCCTTACATTAATTAATTTAAATTTGGTCTGTGGTCAGGGTGTGACTACAAGTGAGGAAGGTATGGGGACTTGGGAGGTAGTGATGGGGGAGCTTCGGCCCTTGCTCTTGTCCAACAGGTTTGAGGCTCTTACTAACTGTGTGGACGAGAGCAGGGACTGCAAGGAGGATGATTAAACTGACCACAGCACCATGGTTCAGGGGGCCATTCAAGTGGCGGGAGTAAAAAGAAACGTTGTAGTGGTAAGGGACAGTATCATTAGGGGGATAGATAAGGTTCTCTGCAGCCGAGCGTGTGAGTCCAGAAGGCTGTGTTGCCTGCCCAATGCCAGGATTAAGGACATCTCCTTTGGGCTGGAGAGGAACTCGGAGTGGGAGGGGGAAGATCCAGTTGTCATGGTCCATGTGAGTACCAACAACATAGGTAGGACAAAGAAAGAGGTTCTGCTGAGGGAGTATGAGCAGCAAGGAGTCAAATAAAAAGCAGAACCACAAAGATAATACTCTCTGGATTACTACCTGTGCCATGAGCAAATTTGCTTTGGGTAAATAAGAACATAAGAAATAGAAGTAGGAGTAGGCCATACGGCCCCTAGAGCCTGCTCTGCCATTTAATATGATTTTGGCTGATCCGATCATGGACTCAGGTCCACTTTCCTGCCCACTCTCCATAACCCCTTATTCCCTTATCGGTTAAGAAACTGTCTATCTCTGCCTTAAATTTATTCAATGTCCCAGCTTCCACAGCTCTCTGAGGCAGCGAATTCCACAGATTTCCAACCCTCTGAGAGAAGAAATTCCTCCTCATCTCAGTTTTAAATGGGCGGAACCTTGTTCTAAGATTATGCCTTCTAGTTCTAGTCTCCCATATCAGTGGAAACATCCTCTCTGCATCCACCTCATCAAGCCCTCTCATAATCTTATACGTTTCGATAAGATCACCTCTCATTCTTCTGAATTCCAATGAGTAGAGGCTCAACCTACTCAACCTTTCCTCATAAGTCAACCCCCTCATCTCCGGAATCAACCTAGTGAACCTTCTTGGAACTGCCTCCAAGGCAAGTATATCCTTTCGTAAATATGGAAACCAAAACTGCATGCAGTATTACAGGTGTGGCCTCACCAATACCCTGTATAACTGTAGCAAGACTTTCCTGCTTTTATACTCCATCCCCTTTGCAATAAAGGCCAAGATTCCATTGGCCTTCCTGATCACTTGCTGTACCTGCATACTAACCTTTTGTGTTTCATGCACAAGTACCCCCAGGTCCCGCTGTACTGCAGCACTTTGCAATCTTTCTCCATTTAAATAATAACTTTCTCTTTGATTTTTTTCTGCCAAAGTGCATGACCTCACACTTTCCAACATTATACTCCATCTGCCAAATTTATGTCCAATCACTTAGCCTGTCTATATCCTTTTGCAGATTTTTTGGGCCCTCCTCACACATTGCTTTTCCTCCCATCTTTGTATCATCAGCAAACTTGGCTATGTTGCACTTGGTCCCTTTCAAGTCGTTAATATAGATCATAATATGATCAGAGAGTTAAACACGTGGCTCAAAGACTGATGTGGGAGAAATGGGTTTTGGTTCATGGGACACTGGCACCAGTACTGTGGTAAGAGGGAGCTGTTCCATTGTGATGGACTCCACTTAGACCGTGCTGGGAATAGGTTCCTGGCGAATCGAATAACTAGGGCTATGGAGAGGGCTTTAAAATAATTAGTGGGGGCGGGGGGCCCGGCGTCAGGTGAGCGAAAATTTTAAAAGTCAAAGAATAAGGAGAAAGCAATAGAGCAGGGTAGCACTGGAGGAAATCAAAACCAGAGCATGACAGGAAGGGACAGAATGTATAAGCATAAAAGTGAATCAGAAAGTAGGGTCAAAGCAGGAAAAAATGGTGCAAAAAACTAATTTAAAAGCTCGTTATCTGATTGCACGGAGCATTCATAACAAAATAGATGAGTTGACAGCACAAGTAGATACAAATGGGTATGATCTGATAGCCATTACAGTGACGTGGTTGCAAGGTGACCATGGCTGGGAACTAAATATTTAGGGGTATTTGACAATTTGGAAGGACAGACAGAAAGGAAAAGGAGGTGGGGTAGCACTGTTAATAAAGGATGAGATCAGTGCATTAGTGAGAAACAATATTGGCTCAGAAGATCAAGATGTTGAATCAGTTTGGGTAGAGATAAGGAATAATAAGGAGAAAAAGTCGCAGGTGGGCGGTCTATAGGCCCCCCAACAGTAGCTACACTGTTGGACGGAGTATAAATCAAGAAATAATGGAGGCTTGTAGAAAAGGAACGGCAATAATCATGGGCTATTTTAACCTTCATATTGATTGGACAAAGCAAATTGGCCAGGTTAGCCTTGAGGAAGAGTTCATAGAGTGTATCTAAAATAGTTTCCTTGAACAGTACGTTGCGGAACCAACCAGGAAGCAGGCTATCTTAGTTCTGATACAGTGTAATGAGACAGGATTAATAAACGATCTCCTAATAAAGGATCCTCTAGGAATGAGTGACCATAACATGGTTGAATTTCAAATTCAGTTGGAGGGTGAGAAAGTTGGATCTCAAACCAGTGTCCTAAGCTTAAATAAAGGAGACTACAAAGGTATGAAGGCCGAGTTGGCTAAAGAGGACTTGGAAAATAGATTAAAGTGTGGGACAGTAATGAGCAGTGGCAGACATTTAAAGAGATATTACATGACTCTCAACAAAAATATATCCCAATGAGAAGGAAAGTCTGTAAGAGAAGGGATAACCATCATGGCTAACTAAGGAAATAAGAGATGGTATCAAATTGAAAATGTAAGGGGAAAACGGGAAGGCTTCTCCTCCCACGAGCGGGCCCCCTGATATAGAGGGTCGACGCTCGCCCCAGCACAATCATACAACTTTTATACATTTCAAAAGCCCCTCCGTTCCCTGGTCAGACCTCCCTAGATCTCTAATTGGACTACCTTATCAGTGCTACTTCTCTAATTGGACTACCTTATTAGTGCTACTTTGGATTGACAGACCAAGACCCTCGTGACCACCTTAGGCCGTGACTAGAATGACTTCATGAGGTCAGAATTTATTGATTCTCCTTGGTGCCCGTGAGTCTGCCTCGAGCCTCTTCGCAAGGTCTTATCACTGTCTGTTTAGGTTCTCACTTCGTATCCTGTCGGAATATTATTGAATTGATAACTTCTGGAGCCTTGGTACAAGGCCGAAGAGAGGCCTTTTACCTCCTTATGGGTCGGTGCAGGAACCAGCACTTTAACCCTTGTCCCGCTGGTGCCCCTAATGCCAAATTTTTCTCTTACATTTCCCCCCTTTTGGCCCTTGGCTACACGCCAAGCTGGCCATATTTCCCGATAACTATTTCCCTGTAAGCAAGTTCCAGATAGGTCCGTTCACCTGGGTGGCCATCTCCCAAGCTTCGGGATCTCCTGAGACCTTTCCCGCAGAGTTATATAAAGTAAGTCCTGCTTAAATTTTCATCTGTTATGGCCTTAATCATAGCGCGTACTCTACCGTGTCGTTTGGCCTGTTTAATTCGTGCACATGTTAATCCCATCATGACCATCAGAACCAGGCCCTGTATTACTACAAGTACATGTGATATTATTCTTATCCATGGGTGAATTTGAATATTAAGTCCAATGTCCCACAGCTTTGAGTACCAGGGCTGATCAGCCAGCATCGTGTTAGTGTCTTTTTGTAGGCTTGTCTATTTCTTCCATCAGCTGGATATTGCACCAATCGTTCCTCACTTAATTCAGATATCTGTTTTTCTTGCGGTTCCCATACTGCCTCCTTGTACCCTTCTCGGAGGGTATCAGTGACAGTTCCGTGGATGATTTCCGTTATCTCGGGATGTATGTGATATCCATTTATGTCTATTTTTCCCATGGGCCTGAAACAGAAGTTAGGATTGGTGATGACACAGGGAGTGACTCCTCTCCTGGTCTTAATCGTCGGGTTGGCTGCTCCTGTCCTCACGCACCAAATCTCCATTCCCTTGTGGAGCAGCGATTGTTTCAGAATCGTGTTTGAGAGGAGTGATACTCAGCATGCATTCGTTTGTTTGGTGGAATCTACAATCATCATTCGTCATTCGTGGCGTACCTCGACATAAAACCACTTGGTTAATTTTATAGCAGTCGGTTATGTCAATGCCTTTGGTACTATTGTTAATTTTAATCACCCGTCTGGCAGGCTGATGTTAACGCAACCGAGTTTGGTTTCTTCACCGATATTATCGATCTGGTATAAGGGGTCTCCCTTTGTTGCATCATACTGTGGTATGGACAACACAAATCCGATGATATTCACCTGCCCAGTAATACATCTGAATTTTGGCACCCATGCGTGACTATTCCTTTGTACCTCGCACGTGTTATTCATTTTTTTATCTAGAGTCCAATTGTTAAGTATGCTGTTCGGGATCCATTCTGGAGTTGCTCCAAGTTATGTTGTACTTCACTTAATCCAGGCCCCATACCCGGAGCAAACTATCTCAGCTTGTAATCGTTTACTTATGTCGTTCCCCATTGCGTGGATCAAATTTGTCTTGGCATGCTTCTGTAATGTATGGGCCACTTGTAACAGTTCCCCTTCCGCGCCATCTCCCAACCGCACTTGTAGGGCTTGGTTATCCATGTCCCTCCCCAGTAAACCTCTCAAGATTTACGTTAAGTTGTTAACCTGGTCATCTATTGCATACAGGTCTATGGAATTCATCGTTGTAATCCCTGCCGCATAACCCATGCCTAGTGTTTCCAGTATTCCCCTTTTTGTTCGACCTTGTCCTGTTCCCTTTCTGAAATTAAATCTCAGGGTAGTGGATTCCGGGCCTTCGAGGATCCGTTGTGTCAGGTTCTGGTATAGACTTATAGTTTCATTCCCACAGAAGCTAGGAAGAATGATATCCGTTAGATTTAGGTTAAGTAGTCGCTGACGCACCCCAAATTATATCCTTTCTTTAGATTATTTTATTACTAACCCCCCTTTGGCTCCAGTCTTTATGGACGGGCTTATGGGGGGACTTGCGTGGTTGTGCTGGGAAGAGATGTTGTCCCCAGGGTGGTTGTCGGGGCAGTGGTAGGGCTTCCTAGGGTCCCTTTGGGTGTGTTTGGTGTCCCAGCCAGACCTTTATTGTCATCTTTCCTCCACACTCCATCTGCCCCCCTGTTTAGGTTGTATTCCTTCTTGTTTGCGCTGCGTACGATCAATACCGGCTTCTCTGTGTTATAACCATGTCACGCTTCAGGACCTACACCTTATATTCCAGAGACCTCCCTTGGTCTTCATTTTATCCCACTGGCCAGTTTTCCTAAACATCCTGGGGTCCCACCCCCCTTTTTGCTCCGTTCTGTTCCCACCCTGCTGTTTCTTGTGGGGTGGATTTGGCTGCTTGATTTGCAGCTTCGTCCGCCCAGGCATGAGCTTCTAGAACTGAAATTCCATCCAGTTGGATTTCTGCGCTCTTCCCCTTGTGGTCCTATGAACTTGCTCCTGTCCTCGGAATCTACTGGCGCCTATGGCATCGGCAGCCTGCTGCATTACAACCTTACTTAATACATTATACATAGCCATGCGTTAAAATAAGTTCTTGCTCCAGTCCTTGGCTGCTGGGATGCATATTTCGGCAGTTAAATTAAACAAAGTTAGTTCATGTAGTTGTGTCTTTTCTGCGTGTGCTATATCTCTTGTAGTCCATCTGTATTATCCAGTGCTTGCGTGGGCCTTAAGGTTCCCAGTATCCTGAGTCTCCAGAGTCGAAGTAGCCACTGCAGTCCCATCTCGGTGAGTGTTTTACCTGCAAATTTTAAACAGATAGCCTGGTCGTCACCAGGTGTTAGGTTCTGGTCTACTCATCTTTTATCCATGCAAGTCGAGATCACTCTGTGAAATCGGAGGTAAGGGTTAGGTTGGGTTTGTGGACTACACTTACCGACTGTGGGATACATTGGCTCTATTGCCAAAGGTGATGGTGCTATGGCTGTGCACTGCACTATCCGTCTGGTCCCTTTTTAAAAAAAAATCTCTTCCAGCTTATTTATCTTAGCTTTTAACTCTTGAATTTGTTTTGTTTGAGTATCTTTCTTTTATTTGTATCAGGCGAGTATTATTACATTGGTAGTTCTGTTTTATTTTTATTCTGACTATCCCACCATTTCCTCTATCTGTCAGGTGAGTCTTTTTTATTCTATTAAGAAATCCAAATTAATAATGTCCAGTATAAAACAGCTGTCAAGGGAAAGGGTTAACTCCTTTACAGGTTTGTAAGAAGGCCTGATGTCATTACGTGACTTCGCGTAATAATCCGAGAAATTTCTTTTTCAGTCTTTGTGCCTTCAAAACTTGCTTAGAAATTAGGAATCCGTTAAAACAGCAGAAATCATTAGTAAAGCCGTCATAATAAAAGTCTTCTCATCAGGAAAGACAGCATTTTAGATTAAACTCCAATTTTTTAACGGTCCCGTTCACTGGGCAAATCTTGTGTTTTATTTCTCTCTCAGCACAAAATCTAAACTTCCGTGCCAGTTCCATTTTCTATAAGAATTTTAAAATTCAGTAAGGTTCTCTAATTCCCGGTTTTTTTCTTTCTGTGCTGAGTTCGCATAGCTTAGATCTTTTCTCCTCGTTATTTTCAAAATCCTCCTGCTTGTTTAAACTGTTCGGGACTTTTCTTGATAAACAACGTCCATTTTGGAAATCTTTTAAACTGCAGTGAAACGTTCTCGTAATTTAAAATCATTCAACCAATATCTTTTCATAGCCGATATCAACTAATATTTAGTAAGTTATGTCTTTTTCCATCGCAAACACCCCTTTTTTTGTCAGCATCTATTTAGTACGTTACGTCTTTTTTTTCAGATCTCCTTTCTTCAAATTAGGTTTTGTATTTTACACGGAGGGCTCGTGTCTCTGTAAATTTGTTAATTTAAAATCATCAGACAATCGAAGACACTTTTTCTTTCAAATTCGTTCAATTTGTTTTCTTTCAAAGTTGCGTCTTTATCTTTTTTCTTTTCTCCATAACTAGAACGGAGTCTAGCACATAGGCTTTGAGGGCTGCTTTTCGTTATCTCAAATGTTCTAGTTTCAAGGCCGTTACAATGTATTTTTTCTAAACTGCTAAAGCTTGCCGTTTTAACATTTTTTCAAAAGTCCCTTTTACACCTTCGCAGATAGCTCACCACTCGCCCAGGAGTTTGACCTGATCCCTGAAGGTATTTCTAAATTGTTTCCAAACCTTTTAGTTGTTTTTCTCTTTTTTTTTTGAAGAGATCAGATTTAATTTAATATTTTTTTTTTAGTTTGAATCCATTTTAGTATTTTGTTGTGCCTTCTCTTAATATCATCCGAATAAATCCACACCTGCATTTCTAACTTAAAACTTCCTACATACAGGACAACACTACAAAGGTTAAAAAAAACTTTCACTCTGTCTGAAAAAGTGGATGGAACTAAAACAAACAGACAACTCCCCCATTTTTCCAAACAGGCTTTCAGACACAGGAAAAATTCATTCAGCAGTCAAAAAATCACACAAGGACACTCAACGACAGGCATTCACAAAAGTCTCTTTTTATTCAACAAAACTTATTAATTGTTTGGCTGGCTCTATTTTTTTTTGATCCATATGTTACTTAAGATAGTCACTATCAGCTTTTTTATGGCATTACGTAGTTACGCAAGTTACAATTAATGATTGGTTTTATTCGCCTTTTTAATAGCCGTGTTACCCATCTTCGCGGCTATGAGGGTCTTGGGCACTCCCTTTAATTCGTGTTAGGTATGCAGAACGTTATTTATATCTATATGTCTTCCCTTGGTGTCGTACACTTGTACTGCCACGCTTTGGGTCAATATGTCTCGTTCCTGCACCGTGCGCTCGTACCGCTTCGGGTCAATAGACCTTCCTCTATATCTTCCCTCGCGTCATACCCTCACACTGCTGTGCTACCTCCACGCGCGTGTTTTAGGATGCGCCTTTTGACCCTCTTCCACCTCTAGATCGTCCCTGTCCTCCATCTCCGTCCCTCCTGGACCTGCTAGAAATGGTTCTTTGTACAGATGTCCTTCCCTTGCGGTTTACAATGCCACAGCTCTAACTTGAAGGTGGTAAATTAAAACATACTCACCCCAACAGCTGGGTCATTGTTCCGTTCGGGAAGTCCGTACCCTGCTCGCAGCGCCAAATGTAAGGGGAAAACGGGAAGGCTTCTCCTCCCACGAGCGGGCCCACTGATATAGAGGGTCGACGCTCACCCCAACCCGCGTAACAGCCCCCGGAGTTAGCAGACAGAGATGAATGGCAAGGTATAACGATCTTTTATTACGAACATCCAGGAACACTTCTCATCACAGCCGCCTGTGAGTGGAGATGCTCCCCGAACAGCACAATCATACAACTTTTATACATTTCAAAAACGCCTCCGTTCCCTGGTAAGACCTCCCTAGATCTCTAATTGGACTACCTTATCAGTGCTACTTCTCTAATTGGACTACCTTATTAGTTCTACTTTGGATTGACAGGCCAAGACCCTCGTGACCACCTTAGGCCGTGACTAGAATGACTTCATTAGGTCAGAATTTGTTGATTCTCCTTGATGCCCATGAGTCTGCCTCGAGCCTCTTCGCAAGGTCTTATCAATGTCTGTTTAGGTTCTCACATCGTATCCTGTCGGAATATTATTGAATTGATAACTTCTGGAGCCTTGGTACTGGAATGTACAAGGCCAAAGAGAGGCCTTTTACCTCCTTATGGGTCGGTGCAGGAACCAGCACTTTAACCCTTGTCCCGCTGGTACCCCTAATGCCAAATTTTTCTCTTACAAAAATGAGGGCATACAATGTGGCCAACACTAGTAGGAGGCCAGAGGATTGGGAAACTTTTAAAAGCCAGCAAAGAACGACTAAAAAAATAATAACGAGAGGGAAGATAGATTATGAAAGTAAACTAGCACGAAATATAAAAGCAGCAAGAGTTTCTATAGGTACATAAAAAGGAAAAAAGTGGCTAAAGTAAATGTTGGTACCCTAAAGGATGAGACTGGGGAATTAATAATGGGGAACAGGGAAATGGCAAAGATGTTGAAGAAATATTTTGTATCGATCTTCACGGTAGAAGACATTAAAAACAGCCCAATAGTGGATAATCAAGGGGCTATAGAGAGGGAGGAACTTAATACAATCACTATCACTAAAGAAGTAGTACTTGGTAAATTAATGGGACTAAAGGCGGACAAGTCCCCTGGACTTGATGACTTACATCCTAGGGTCTTAAAAGAAGTGGCTGCAGAGATAGTGGATGCATTGGTTGTAATCCACCAAAATTCCCTGGATTCTGGGGAAGTCCCAGCGGATTGGAAAACCGCAAATGTAACGCCCCTATTTAAAAAAGGAGGCAGACAGAAAGCAGGAAACTACAGACCAGTTAGCCTAACATCTGTCGTTGGGAAAATGCTGGAATCCATTATTAAGGAAGCAGTAGCAGGACATTTGGAAAAGCATAATTCAATCAAGCAGAAACAGTATGGTTTTATGAAAGGGAAATCAATTTTGATAAATTTGCTGGTGTTCTTTGAGGATGTAATGAGCAGGGTGGATAAGGGGGAACCAGTGGATGTGGTGTATTTGGATTTCCAGAAGGCATTCGCTAAGGTGCCACATAAAAGGTTACTGCACAAGATAAAAGTTCACGGGGTTGGAGGTAATATATTAGCATAGATAGAAGATTGGCTAACTCACAGAAAACAGAGAGTCGTATAATTTTCCAGTTGGCAAACAGTAACTAATGGGGTGCCGCAGGGATCAGTGCTGGGGCCTCAACTATTTACAATCTGTATTAATGACTTGGATGAAGGGACCGAGTGTAATGTAGCCAAGTTCACTGATGATACAAAGATGGATGGGAAAGCAAATTGTGAGGAGAACACAAAAAATCTGCAAAGGGATATAGACAGGCTAAGTGAGTGGGCAAAAATTTGGCACATGGAGTATAATGTGGAAAAATATGAAGTTATCCACTTTGGCAGAAATAATGAAAAGCAAATTATAATTTAAATGGACAAAAATTGCAAAGTGCTGCAATACAGAGAGACCTGGGGTTCCTTGTGCTGGAAACACAAAAAGTTAGTATGCAGGTACGACAAGTAATCAGGAAGGCAAATGGAATGTTGGCCTTTATTGCAAGGGGGGTTAGAGTATAAAAGCAGAGAAGTCCTGTTACAACTGTATCGTGTATTGATGAAGCCACACCTAGAGTACTGCATACAGTTTTGGCCTCAGTATTTAAGGAAGGATATACTTGCTTTGGAGGCTGTTCAGAGAATGTTCACTAGGTTGATTCTGGAGATGAGGGGGTTGACTTATGAAGATAGGTTGAGTAGGTTGGGCCTATACTCATTGGAGTTCAGAAAAATGAGAGGTGATCTTATCGAAACATATAGGGAGACTCGACAAGTTGGATGCAGAGAGGATATTTCCACTTATAGGGGAAACTAAAACTAGGGGGCATAGTCTCCGAATAAGGGGCCACCCATTTAAAACTGAGATGAGGAGGAATTTCTTCTCCCAAACGGTTGTAAATCTATGGAATTCTTGCTGTGGAGGCTGGGTCATTGAATATATTTAAGGTGGGGATCGACAGATTTTTGAGAGATAAGGGAATAAAGGGTTATGGGGAGCGGGCAGGGAAGTGGAGCTGAGTCCATGATCAGATCAGCCATAAATGGCAGAGCAGGCTCGAGGGACCAAATAGCCTACTCCTGCTACTATTTCTTATGTTCTTATTAATACCCAGCCTCTGACATGCTCTACTAGCCACGGCATTTATGTGACAGACTGAGTTGAGTTTCTGATTAATGATGATCCCAGGATGTTGATGGTGGGTGATTTGATAATGATAATATGAATGGGAGATGGTTAGAGACTCTCTCGTATGAAATGGTCATTGCCTGACACTTGTATGGCGCGAATGTTATTTGCTACTTATTAGTCCAAGCACGGATGTTACCCAGATCTTGCTGAATGAGGGAATGGTCTGCTTTATTGCAAATGGAAATGAACATTTTACAATAATCAGTGAATATCCCCACTCTGATCTTATAAATGGAGCGAAAATCATTGATGAAGCAGCTGAAGGTAGTTGGAAATAGGATACTGCCCTGAGGAACTCTTGCAGCGATGTCCTGGAGCTGAGTTGATTGGTATCCAACAACCACAGCCATCTTTCTTTCTTCTAGGTATGACACCCGCCACTCGCGAATTTTCCCCCTAATCTCCATTAACTTCAGTTTTTCTCAAACTCCTTGGTGCCACACTTGATCGAATCCTGTCTTGAAGATAATGGAAGTCACTCTCACCTCACCATATCTGGACCAAGGCTGTAATGATGTCTGGAACTGAGGGGCCCTTGACGTTTCCCGCCCCTTCCCCCGCCCCTCCCCACCCCCCAAACCCAGTCAATGCAATACTGGACTCAGTAATTACTAACTGTGATTTCTTCCATGGAATGCTAGGCCCACACATTATTATTATGGTACAGCTCAGCATAAAAAGGATTTCTTCGTGCTTTGGAATATCATCAATCAAAATCTTCAGATTATAGTTACTGAATTACATTTTACAAAGTTTGTACTCTACAGCATAGTGCCTAGGATTTCCTCTGGGAACATCTTGCTAAATATACTTTACCATCTAAAAACAATTGAAAGGTTCACTATGCAGGTAAATAGTACTAGGGGAAATTTAGCCCCCGGACAGGAAGCCAGGTGGAAAGACAGTACACATTTCCGGGAGATGCAGTGAGAGGCCTGGTCCATTTAATGGCTGGGCCCCATTTACATCCCATTAGCCAGTGCCTGCCTGAAGTAGATTCCGGAGGCAGCTCGCTAGTCTACAAAACCCGCAAAGATTGGACAACTTGGAGGCTGCCAGTCAAGTCATGTGGTGGAGGGTGGGCGGGGGAATTGTTCGTCAGGTTTTTGCGGATTGGGAAGGAACGAACCTGATGCAGCAGAGGCACACATATTCTTTGTGGGGCTTTGTGAGCGCTCCTGTGGCTCCTGGTCTCACAAAGAAAACTTTAACACTTACCTTAGACTAGCTCCACTTCTTGCCTGCCATGTTTACTTAGCAGATATCCTGATCCCTGATAAATGGTTGTAAAATTGCATTGGAGTCTTATCTAAGTGATAAGATCCCGATTTGCATCAATTTATGAGGCGGGCCCCTCAGTCGCCCAAAAGAACAGTAGTGTTAAAATGGTCGCGGGAATCAAGCAGTCAGTGTACCGCCGCTCTTTTAGCTCTTATTTCACCTGGTTTCTGCTGAGTGGAGGGAGATAAATGCCCTCTATGGGCTATTAGCCAGTTCCCTGCAACAAGCGAAAATATTGAAAATAGTATTTAAGAATGTGCAAGACACATGGCTCGTTGATGACTTTCCAGTATCACTTTTATTGCATTTTCACTGTTGATGTGAGAACTGCAAAACACAAATTATTAACAGTATCTACCATCTGACCTGATTGCCCATGTTGCCGATCATGAAGCTAAATTGCTGCATTCCTCAGATTCTTGTAGAAAAATGTGGCTGTCAAACACAAAGCAAACATGAGACATGTCGCAACTTCGAATAGCAACCAGATATTTGAGCAAATGCAACAAAAATGTTCAATCATTTTGAAAATGGAGCCCTTTGTTTCTATTCTTTTTGTATCTATTATTGACGGAATGACAGTTAAAACACTGGGAAGACAATGGCACTACAATGAGAGACGAAAAGCAAATGTTAAAATGCTGCAAATTAAAGCTTAAACATGAAAACTCTTCCATATTTCAAAACATGTATTACATGTTTGATAACTATTGTGCTGCATTAGAACAAGAAAAACTAATTGGTTTAGGCAGGTAGGTACTAATTAGGAGTCTCCTGAATGACATGCAGATTAAAATAAAATTCTACAAGTCTGGTTAGCAGTGCTATCCCAGGGTCTGTCAAAGCAGCTGCATTATTCTGTAATTGAGATGTGCATGTTTGTTTTGTGTAACAGATGGCATTGTATGCTTAGGTTGAAAGCAAGAAAGAAATAATTGCATTATTCTGGCCAAAAAGGTATTAGCTTTTGGGTTTTGGCCATTTTCAATAGTACTCCTGCCAGTGTAGCATATGTGCAGGCATGGATTAAACTGTCAGAAATTGACACATCTGGGATATTTTGACCATCTGATAAATCATCTCTGCGAAACCAAATGTCTTTGTATGTAAAATAGAAAAGATTTAACTATGAAGAATGTTATTTCCCTTGCCTCTTTTGATATAATAAAAAAATCAACATTTTGGAAGGTGTATTTATTTATGCTGTGAAATTTAATTCAATGCGGGATATTGTACAAGGTCAAATGGGTGACAGACAGCACTTGATCCATTTGCAGAGCTTTTCTGAAAAGATCCAGGAAGGCAAATGTGGTTTATTTGAATAATAAAGGAAAATTTAATTTCTTTGATAACTTGGCTTTGGGCCAGAGGTAGAGAAACTTTGCTGCTCCAGTAGCATATTTGTATATTTACTACATTACAGTCCAGCCTACTGAGAGTATCTTACATCTTCAAAGCTGACAGACAGATTCACCATACTCTGAATGTAATTTTTTTTTAAATAGTTGTTTTAAAATCTGATCCCCTGTTTTGTAAGTAAACCTTGAAATACACAATGACATAAAGGTTGCAAAACCGTGGAGAAAACAAAACTGATGTATTAATGGGCGAAGGTACAATACACATAGGGAACATTATCAATTTACAGCATTTAAATTGATAAATGCTTGAGGTAAAAGCCTACAAGGGCACTTTGAAAAGCAAATAGCGACTTGGTGAAGAAATTGATTTTTTCCCCTAAAATGACTGCATGATGCATCATTTGACTGCATGCTGTCCAAGTGCTTGACAGAGATAATCTCAGCAATCCCACGGGTGACCTTATCGTTCTCAACAGGGCAACTTTGTCAAGGCCTGACTTTGTGGATGTCAAGGTTTCTCTGGGCAGGGTCCTTGGGGAAAAGTTGCTCTGTTCAATCTAGATATTGAGCCAATGTGCCGGGCAAAACGGTAGTCAACAAACCTTACATTTGTTTCAGATTAATTGACAAATCATTGAAGAAATGAAAGATGATAAAATGGAAATAGATAAGTAATAGATTTTTGGTGGAATGACTGGTGAATTGAAGGAGAAATTTAATCTAAGAAACAGAGTATCAAAGGATATTTTCATCAAGGGTTTTTGTGGCAGTTTTTATTGTTAATATTGTGGATTAGGAACAAATTAGTAATGGGTTTAAAATAATTAAAGATGTAGAGGAGTGTTGGGTAGCACAGGGAGATTTTAATAAATATATATTAACGATGCAAGTGTTTTGTTTCTTTGTTTCAGATCAAAAAAGTTACCTGCTTGGTTTTCATGTGAATGTATGGGGACCTGTAGAAAACATTGCCTTAATAACCCCGCTATGTAATGTGTACTCTTAACCATGCTGCAAGTTGAAAGCCGATTTATACCCAAGTTACCACACCCAGAGCCCTTATACAAATGCCAGCTGACATCCACAACCGGTCAACTTTCTGCAAAATATTTCCCACAAGAAAAAAGAACAAAATAAAATGTGCATAAAGATAATATGCAGAAAAAAAAGAATTAAGAATTGCATGGCAAATTATTCCAGTTGATTCAGATTCTGCTTTGTTGTTGTTTGAAAATGCTCAGACAACAAATGCATGATTATAAATTATAATAATTAAAAAATAAGTGAGGGACTGCGTTGACACATTAGGTAGGTGCACTGTTCTCCAAACTTTGGGAGCAGAAATGGTGTCCCTCCACTATGATGAGGCAAAAGTCTGCTCTCTCTGCAGTAAGTCTCCTGTGTGAAATGATCTTGGGTAGTTTCACTCCATTTCCTATCTGGTGTGTTCCCAATTTGGCACTGAACGGGCAACCTTAAACAGAGGGGCCAAAAAGATGGCTGGTGTCGGAATTGGAAATGCAGTAAACGGTGCTTTTCTGAGACAGACTAGTGATGATGGAGCTTTTCCATTTGCTCTTTTATTAACTGAAAGCATTGCTGATGCATTGCTGCCACTGTAATAGTTTGTCTAATTTTCTCTTGGTTTCTTGCACGTCATTCCCAAAATTTAAGGGCACATGCATGAGGGACAGTTCCACTGGTGCCCACACAATAACAATCTGTAATTATATAACAGGTTTATGTAGAAAAACATCGCAAGGCACTTTACATAGGTCTGGGGAGAAATGGAGAGCAAACTAAAGAATGAGAGATGAGAAAAGGTTACTAAAAGCTTGGTCAATTACATGTGTTTTAAGGAGAGTCTTAAAGGTGGAAAAGGAACTTGGGTCGGGCACGTATCCAGTACCTCCTCAAGTAGCTGCTCTTCAAATATGGACTTAAGCAGTGTCTGTCAGCAAGCGCATTAGCTGATTATTTTCCTTCCCTAGCTCTGGGACACTGAGGTTAATGGTAGAAGTCTACCATTGAGGTTGGCTAACTCAGCATAGGCATTAGCTCTGGGACCTTCATGGTCTGTTTGGCTCACTACAATGCAAGTGGTGCATTACCCACAGGGCGATTGGGGAGGGGGACTCATTGTTAGTAATATTTTTAATTGTAAAATGTTATATTTATTGTGTCACTCAGTTATGTGATATAAATGGTACTTCTTGCTAATGAACAGTTGGGTATAGAATTTAAAATATCTGGAAGCCATAATTACTGGCATTACTCTTGTTAGTTATTTCCCTATTAGTATTTAGAACTGTAGAAGTTTTCAGCACGGGAGGCTATTCAGCCCATCATGTCGTGACAACACTTTGCTAGAGCAATTTAAAACTAATCCTACTGACCTTACTCCCCATAGCCCTGCGTATTCCTGTGCTTGATTTTCTACTTTATAATCACATTGATATGGTTCTCACCAGCTAACATGGCTAAAAAGGCTTGACTAAACCTTTTGGGGGTGTTTCCCCCCGCCCCCCTCACCAGTTGGAACACCGTTGGTGGGGTGGTCTACACCCGAGGTCAACCTGCCACTGGAGCCTATTTTTCATCCCTCTTAATTATTCGTACACTCTCTTTATCTTGTATATGTGTTTTATTTCTCTCATTATGCCTCCTTTTGGGCTGTAAATTAATCAAAAACCGCTACCACTGGTTTGCTGCCAAAAAAAACAATATGGCTCCGCTATGATTTCAAGGCGGAAGATTCATTAAAAAAATGGGAAAAATTGGCGTTGCACAAGGATTCGCAGTGGAAACCGCGATCCTCGTCAACTTTAGTCCGAGGCCGATTATCGCTGCGAGGGGGGAAAACACAAAAAATATTTTTCAAAAAAATCGCAAAGCATTCATAAGACACTTTTTTAGCGAATTGCTGCAAAAGAATTTAAAAATAAAAACTTTTACTTATCTTTTAAAGGGTTTCTTACCTACAGCCATTCCAAGAGCTGCTCCGACAGATTTTTCCTCGGCGTTTTTTTTCCCATTTATGGGTCACTGCTGTGACCAAACTCAGGCGGAAGCACTTTTTCCAGTCTTGTTTGCCGACGGTCCGCTCCCCAGCGGTATTTCAAAACCGTTGGCTGAAGACTTCAATAAATTTCCGGCCGCACCGTTTTCTGCCCAAAACAACAAAATACCACCGAAAAATGTGGCGGAAGGTTGATGAATTTTCAGCCCTTTTTTCCTGTTAATATCACTTCTGCCATTTAAACATCTCTTTGCTACTTCACAGGTCATTCTATTTCTGTTACTGTGTATGTGTTTCTTTTGCTTGGTCTGTACCTTTTTAAATGCTATATATCTGCAATATCATCCAGTCCAACTTGAAACATCGACCTCTGTTTTTCTACAAATGCTGAGAATGTTGAGCTTTTTTCTGTTTTTATTTTCAGGTTTCCAGCATCTGTAGTATTTATTTTTTACTAACCCCATGCTTTGAGCTGCATCAGCTATGATCACCACACTGATAACTCATGAGCTGATATTTTAAATTATATTTAAGTGATCAAATAGCCTTTAAATGACCCACTTTTGTCTTTTACCAGTTTTTCCATCATGAACATGAGAAAGTAAATATTGGGGCAGAAATTCCGGCCTCCTGGGTCCGTACTGAGTGTGCACGGACTCGGGAAAGCATCGCAAAAGCCGGTTTTCAGCGTACAATGCGCATGTGCTGAAAACCGGCTTCTCCGATCTGTCAAGATGGAACTTGACAGATCTTGCGTATCTCGGCAGCGAAGACATTTGCAAGGGCAAGCCTACTTTTACAGGTGTAAGAGTTTTGAAACACACTTAAAACATAAAAAAATAAAATTTAAAAAATACATTTTATTTTTTAAAACCCTGCCCGCTAAGTTAAATGTGGTATTTACCGATATCTTGCTCAGCAACTATCCTCAAAACTCTTGCGGCTGATAGCAGGCAAATAGCCTACTTTTACAGGTGTAAGAGTTTTGAAACACACTTAAAACATAAAAAAATAAAATTTAAAAAATACATTTTATTTTTTAAAACCCTGCCCGCTAAGTTAAATTTATTTTAAAGCATAATTAAAAAACATTTTAAAAAAATCAGAAAAATATATATTTTTAATAATACATAAATAACTAATTTAAATTAATGTTAAATATGTAGTGTATTTTTCTATTTTTTTTATTAATGTTTCATGTGTTTGGGGGGGGGGGGTTCTCATTCATAATAATGGGAACTCCAACTTACGGAGTTCCCATTATTGTGAATGAGAACATACTTTACCTGATTGTCTGCCCAGAGCCATGTGACTGCAGTTCCAGCCCTGCGCACCTTATGATGTGCATGCATTGCGATGCGTAGTCAGTGGAGGCCTCAGGACCGGGAACTCACGTGGGCGCAGCAGCTACTGGTAAGTGCGCTTCTTTTTGAAGTTTTTTACCCAATCACCCGTGGGAAGCAGCCGACCAGGATTTCGGGGCAATAGTTTTGACACCGTTCTTTTCTTGTTTGGAATTCTTATTTTTTATTTCAGCTACTGTTGCACTTTTATTGATTTGTCAGTGACTTGCATGTTAAAACAAATAAGATAGCTGAATGCATATGGCCTTTTTAAATTGCAGTCAGCAAGAATGGGAATTGTCAGTTATTTTACAGTTTAGCTGTATGAGCAAGTTCACTTGCAATTCTCATTATGCAACATCAATTGTAAGCTGAAGTCTCAAACTTGGATCACTTAATGCTGCCCTGCTCCACAGTGATAGTTTCTCAATAACATATATTTCACTATTTATGTGGGAACCACCACTAAAAAATTGTTACTTTTTAAATGGTATTTACTCCAGTATTCTTATTTATAACATTTTGGACTTGAGTCATAAATATTCTATTTAGTTCATCACCTCCCATGCTGCACAGTCATTAGGATAATAATGATAAGTAAATAATTTTGTTCTTTAAAGAAATGAAATGTAATCCTATTTAGCAACTCTCTAAGCAATTTCCAACATTTGTCACGGTATTGAATTGTTTAGAATGTAAATAAATATGAAAATGCCTCGTGTTATTTTTAAATTATATCTTCCGGCAGTATCAAAATAGGGGAAAATAGGATCTGAGTCAGTTATTTTTGACAGATTTCTATATATTATTAAAAATCTTGTAACACTTTTATGTTAACATCTATATTAGAAAAATTATCTGTAAATATTTATAATGGGAAAACCCTATCTAAACCTGTCAACATTTTATAATAAGGAAACCAAATGTCTTAAGAACCAATCAAATTATTCAAATGCTTCTAGAAATGTTTTTATAATAATTATTACGGTTTAAACAAATTTAAAAACAAGAAATTACATAATTCACAATAACATGATTAAATTTACCTATTGAATTATCTTTTGCATCTTTTAATACCTCCATTAAAATTTTTTGCTTTGAGGCCTGAGTCTGCTTCAAAAGCCTGAGGTTCAACTGAATATTTTTACTTCACAGGTGGAGAGAAATTCCAAACACATCTGTGCACTTTGAGCATGTGAAGTTTTCAGAATTTCCCAGCATGCAATTTGCACATCCGTATCAGTTGAAAGGTAGAAGTGTGTATTCATCTCGGGGGAATTTGAGATATATGCTAGTATAAAGAAAACTATCATACAGCATATTTTGGTCTCTTAACAGAGAAAATATTATCATCAAACAATAATAATAATTGCCAAAATGGTATGTGTCACTTAAATACCAAATTTTATATTTGTAACCCTGGTGCTAAACCAAATTGGTTCCCGTTACTGGTAAAAATTAGATTTTTACACATTTTGAATAAGAGTACTGTATACAGTAAGGCTCATTTATATGCTGCTTGCTAGAATACAAATACCATTCGTATGCAAGTTTCTTAAATTTTCAAGCTAATCAGATTGCCTGCAAAACAACTTTGATGGTTTGCGTGGAAGTTATTTATAAGCAAATCCGATTTACAGGTAAATGATTGCCCCACTGTGTCTCAGCTCCCAGTCCCGCCTCCGGGCCTGCAAGCTGTTCCCTGGGCTTCGCAACTATCCGTGTCAGTTGTCAGAGCAAAGGTTCAGTTTTGCTACTCCTCAGTCTCCATTCTCTGTGCCATGACTGGAAAATCTGACAAACAAAAATGATTCCCATCAACAGTTTAACAGGAAATTGAATGGAGGTCACCTACTTCTAAGCAGTTCTATTCATATGCAATTTTGTTTGGCAATTTGGACCTCGACATAATTTGGTTTTATTGTTTTAATGCTGCAGCACATTGAATGGGACGTTTGAATTTTTTTTGTGATTCATTTATTAACAATTAGACTGGACAGGTTCAGAGAAATATCAGGTTCAAGGGCTGACCATTTTTTTTGACATGCTTACTGTGATACTGCTTTATCTATTCAATTAATAAAAGTTATTGATTGGCAGGAGTAGCTTTATTACAGTGATTAATCCTATACTACAAAGATAAACACACAGAAAAACATTTCATTTCCTTTTTTTAAAATAAGATGCCAACATTTTTAATTCTGCTTGTTATTTTATTTTATGTTCAGTATCAGTCTGCCTCAATGGTAGCACTCTTGCCTCTGAATCAGAAGGTATAATGGTTTAAGTCCCACTTCAGAGACTTGAGCACATAATCTAGGCTCCCATCTAGTGCAGTGCTGAGGGAGTGTTTCACTGTCGAAGGTGCCATCTTTTGGATGAGATGTTAAACCAAGGTCCTGTCTTCCCTCTCAGGTGGACATTAAAGATTCCATGGTACTATTTGAAGAAGAGCAGGGGTGTTTTCCCGGTGTCTTGGCCAACATTTATCCTTCAAACAACATAAACAAAACAATATCTGGTAATTTATCTCATTGCTGTTTCTTGGATGTTGCTGTGT
Organism: Pristiophorus japonicus; assembly: GCF_044704955.1. Lineage (NCBI taxonomy): Eukaryota > Metazoa > Chordata > Chondrichthyes > Pristiophoridae > Pristiophorus > Pristiophorus japonicus. Next base: position 212,723,163 of record NC_091980.1, read on the forward strand.
CAGAATTGGCTGCCACATTTCCTACGTTACAACAGTGATGACACTTCAAAAGTACTTTATTGACTTATATAAATTCAAGTTCTTTCATTCCTTATGTTATGCTATGTACCTTGGATGAGAAGAAGTCATTGGATCCATACATATTGCCTCATTTTTTACTGGACTCATCTCCATGTACCTACTCCTTCTTTCCCCTCCCTATCTCATGGGAGAGGCAAAAAAACACAAACTACTTGTAGCCAATTCAGGAATCCTTTGTCAAAGGTTGTTCTCTGAACCTTCAAAGGTGATCACGCAACCCACAAGCCCCCCTTAATCCATATATTATTCCCCAGAATAATTTATCGTCCCTTCCTTTTGTTGTGATCATGTCATTTTTCAAAAATCCATCTGACGCCTTCTTAAAGAATCCTATTATGTAGGTCGATCAGCCAATGAGAAAAGTAAAACTTACGAACATCCAGCCTCACTCCTAGCTCTCTCGGTTTAAACGGATGATTTGTCATTTTTCGGTATTTTTTGCCCATTTTACCAGAGAAAGCATTTGAAAAAGAAAACGTTACATTTAAAGGTGCTTAAAGCAGTATATTTGTACAAATTTAAAAATACACTGAGGCGAAAGGTGGTTAAAATACTAATGAACAAAGCTTTGGGGTTGGATTTTTGGCACCTTTACGCTCCGGGTTTTGCCCCGGAGCGGCGTGAAATGGGATGGTGAGGTCTCCGGCGTCCAGTCGGGAGCTTCGGGCTGGGTTTTGTGGCGGCGCTTAGAAGCACCACTGGGAAGCGCCATGCCAGGTGTGCAACGCCTCTCATTGCGACATCGGCACGAGTTTTGACTCGCACCCGATCCGTATGCCCCGAAGCGAGCCTCGCGATGACTGCCAGGTAAAACAGAGCGGTCCAGCCATGCCGGTAGTTGTGAGGAAGATAAAGTGAGAAAAGGTAAATTTGAGTGTTTATTTTTTTTGTGGCGATTTGTGTTGTAGTGGTGTGGGCAATGTTTTTGGTCTCCTAATCTGAGGAAGGACGTTCTTGCTATTGAGGGGGTGCAGCGAAGGTTTACCACCAGACTAGTTCCAAGGGATGGCTGGACTGTCATATGAGGAGAGACTGGATCAACTGGGCCTTTATTCACTGGAGTTTAGAAGGATGAGAGGTGATTTCATAGAAACGTATAAGATTCTGACGGGACTGGACAGGTTAAATGCGGGAAGAATGTTCCCGATGTTGGGGAAGTCCAGAACCAGGGGACATAGTCTTAGGATAAGGGGTAAGCCATTTAGGACTGAGATGAGGAGAAACTTCTTCACTCAGAGAGTTGTTAATCTGTGGAATTCCCTGTCGCAGAGAGTTGTTGATGCCGGTTCATTGGATATATTCAAGAGGGAGTTAGATACGGCCCTTACGGCTAAAGGGATCAACGGGTATGGAGAGAAAGCAGGAAAGGAGCACTGAGGTGAACGATCAGCCATGATCTTATTGAATGGTGGTGCAGGCTCGAAGGGCCGAATGGCCTACTCCTGCACCTATTTTCTATGTTTCTAATGTTTTTGTGATTTTTGGGGGGGTTCCCCCCCCCCGCCAAGGCCTCTCTCGGAACGCTCCCGGCCCCGCACTTTAGTGGCCGAGATTCCTATTTTTGCGCCACAAAAGTTATACAATGCCTTCCTTCGCGCTGCGTCCCGCAGTGCCCAGATTGCAAAACTTTCTCCCCGATGCATAGATGTTCACCGGGCGGTAACTTTCCCGCCTCGCCTCCATTTTGGCCCCGCAAACGGCAAAACTGAAAATCCAGCCTTTGATGTTTCCTTGAAGGGTGCAAACAATCAGCAATTCATTAGCCTGTCTCAGCAATTGATAAGGTATTGTTTTGAGAGCCATCTGGGTCTGGACACTCAGCCTGGGATGTCTACCATAGGTCCTTCTTTTGGGTTGTAATCATAGGGAGGTAAAAAGATAGAAACATGGGCAGTCAGTCAGGTTTTTAAATGGATAGATGCAAGGACAAGTATTTGCCAGGCTCAGAAGGATAATGCAGATGGGTAGTTATGAGTCTGTGGGAATGAAATTGGGATTGGTAGCGCATGTTGTGTGGGCACTACGGGTCCCGTTTGGTTGCAAAATGCGTCCGATGCGTGCATGCACACTCGTGGGGTGAATCGTGCCGGACGCCATATTGGTGAGAACACAACCGCCCGCGCAGCTAACGTCCATCAGAAATATGCAGAGCAGGCAGTTCATGACGTCAATCAGTGTGCAGCGCTGATTTGATGACAGCGGTGCCATTTTGACTCCAGCTAATGCCCTCTCTTAAGCTAGCACAGCTGAACACTTGTTCAGCAGCAGGAATCACGCCTCGACCAGCACTATTTAAAGGGATCATCAACCACTTATTGGTTAGTTGCTTCTTGATTTCTTCTGGCTTTTGCTACGATTTTACAAGTGTTTGGTGCTTTCTATAGTTGTTTCAAATTGCAAAAGTCTACAAGGAGTGGTGTGGCAGGTACTGAAGAGCTTTTTGCTGACTTCAAGGCTTCTGCACAAACCAATTGCTGACAGACATGGGTGCACTGGGAAGTATTCCACTTGGAATACAGCATGACTTGGCGAATGAATAGAGGCCATGCAGAGCTGGACAAGCTATTGGAAGAGTGAGGAGGAACGGCGGGGGGAAGGGGGGAAGGGAAGGAAAAAGGGCTCTCAGCAGGAGGCCATATCCACCTAGGGTTTTCAGGGAGGAATTCTCCTACCTGAATGTCAGTGAGGAATAATCTGTGCTTCAGTAAGGAGATCCTCACTGAAATCTGCCACTTGCTGCAGCCACAACTGCAACCTCAGAGCAGAGCAGGGCAAGGATTCCATTGTCAGTGGCTGTGGAGGTGACCGTGGTGATGAACGTTTATGCGTCTGGCTCCTTCCAGGCTGGAGCTGGAGATATTTGCAACATCTTGCAGTCCGCTGTTGCATAAAGGAGATCACTGAAGCTCTATATTCAAAGAGAGCTGACAATATTACATTCTCTCTTGCCACCTCGGCATCTACAACAGCAGTCTGGGCTGGCTGGCTGACAGGCCACAGAAAGGGCGGTGGCAGAATGGCAGTGGTGGCAGGCCGATTGCTGTCTTCCTGAGAGAGGACAGCAGGTTCATGCTTCATGGAGCCACTGCCACTCCCCTGGGGAGATGCCTCAGCAATCCTAGTAATCTGTTGGAAGACAGATTTCAGGACTGCTTTGAGAACCTGCAAGCCCCTTTGCACACTATAATCCACACCCATGATGACAGCAGTCTGAGCTTGCATGGCAGCAAGCTGACCTTGTATGACAGAGGTCTGACCTTCCACTGCAGCACTCCGGCATTGGGTGGTTGCTGCTTGTGCTGCACTGGAAACTGCGACGTCGGCCATCATACACTGCATCATGGTTGGGTTCACAAGTGTGCTAACAGAGTTTTACACCACTTTCACGCTGGAAAGTCAGGCTCCATACTCTGCGCAAAGCACTGTGCCAAGTTGGTGCTGGACTCCTCCTTGCTCCTTGACATTGACCGTAGGCCTGCCAATGCACTGAGCATTTTGTTGTACATACCCATCACTATTCTGCTGTAGGCTGCCCCATCGAAGTCCTCATCTGCGTCCACTGCAGCGGAACCCGTTGGCAGCTGCACCATCGTTGCCCCCTACCCTGGCTGCAGACCACTCGTGCCCAGGTGTCTCACCACATGCAGATCCCACCTATGATAAACATAGCGAGAGAGGATATATTAAGGGGTTTAGCATTTTTGAAAGTAGATTAATCGTCAGGCCATGATGAAATGTATTCCAGGCTGTGAAGAGAGGCAAGGGAGGAATTAGCAGAGGCTCTGACCATCATTTTCCAAACTCTCTGGCTACAGGTTTGGTGCCGGAGGACTGGAGGACTGTTAACATTGTACCTTGTTTAAAAAGGGAGAAAGGTATAGACCAAGTAATTACAGGCCAGTTAGCCTAACCTCGGTGATGGGAAAATTATTGGAAAAAATTCTGAGCGACAGGATTAATCGTAATTTAGAAAGGCACAGATTAATTAAGGACAGTCAGCATAGATTTGTTAAGGGAAGGTCATGTCTGACTCACTTGATTTAATTTTTTGAGGTAGTAACAAGGAGGGTAGATGAGGCTAGCACAATTTTCGACGACATGGATTTTAGCAAGGCTTTTGACAATGTCTAACATGGAAGATTGGTCAGAAATGTAAAAGCTCATAGGATCCAAAGGAAAGTGGCAATTTGGATCCAAAATTGGCTTAGTGGCAGGGGAAGAGTGTTTTTCTGACTGGAAGGCTGTTTCCAGTGCGGTTCCGCAGGTCTCAGTACTGGATCCCTTGCTTTTTGTGATATTTTAATGATTTAGACTTCGATGTAGGGGGCATGATTAAGAAGTTCGCAGATGATACAAAAATTGGCTGTGTGTTTGATCGTGAGAAAGAAAGCAGTAGACTGCAGGAAGATATCAATGACTGGTCAGGTGGGTAGAAAATTGACAAATGGAATTCAATCCACAGTTGTGCGAGATAATGCATTTGGGAAGGCTAACAAGGCAAAAGAATACACAATAAATGATAGGACACTGAGAAGTGTAAAGGAACAGAGAGACCTTGGAGTGCATGTCCACAGATCCCTGAAGGTAGCAGGACAGGTAGATAAGGTGTTTAGGCATACGGGATATGTCCTTTATTAGCCGAGGCATAGAATATAAGAGCAGGGAGGCTATGCTTGAACTGTATAAAACATTAGGTGGCCACAGCTAGAGTACAGTTCTGGTCACCACATTACAGGAAGGATGTGATTGCACGAGAGAGGGTACAGAGGAAATTTTAGAGGATGTTACCAGGACTGTAGAATTTTAGCTATGAGGAAAGATTGGATAGGCTTTTGGAACAGAGGAGGCTGAGGGGAGACTTCATTGAGGTGTATAAAATGATGAGGGGCCTAGATAGAGTGGATAGAAAGGACCTATTTCCCTTAACAGAGAGGTAAATAACAGGGGGCAAAGTAATTGGTAGAAGGAGTTGAGGAGAAATGTTTACCCAGAAGGTGGTGGGGGTCTGGAATTCATTGCCTGAAAGGGTGGTAGAGGCAGAAACTCGAAGCACATTCAAAAAGTACCTGGATGTGCACTTCAAGGCTTTGGACCAAGAGCTGGAAAGTGGGATTAGGCTGGATAGGTCTTTTTTGGCCGGCACAGACATGATGGGCTGAATAGTCTCCTTCTGTACTATAAATTTCTATGATTCTAATCTATCCTCTAAGATGTGCACAGTGTCAGTATCTGAGCTGGTGGCTGCAAGTGTGGAATCAGGTGACGGTGCTGTGTCTTCACCATCACACACTTCTTGGCGTTCCTCCAACTCTTGGGTATCTGAAAGGAAAAAGGCGGCAGGGTAGGATTGTGGCACGGGGAAGGAGGGGGGGGGGGAAAGTAAGAGGAGCATGTTTATATCATCTACAAATGGCATGTTGGCCTTCATAGCGAGGGGATTTGAGTACAGGGGCAGGGAGGTGTTGCTACAGTTGTACAGGGCCTTGGTGAGGCCACACCTGGAGTATTGTGTACAGTTTTGGTCTCCTAACTTGAGGAAGGACATTCTTGCTATTGAGGGAGTGCACCAGACTGATTCCCGGGATGGCGGGACTGACATATCAAGAAAGACTGGATTTGTATTCACTGGAGTTCAGAAGAATGAGAGGGGATCTCATAGAAACGTTTAAAATTCTGATGGGTTTAGACAGGTTAGATGCAGGAAGAATGTTCCCAATGTTGGGGAAGTCCAGAACCAGGGGTCACAGTCTAAGGATAAGGGGTAAGCCATATAGGACCGAGATGAGGAGAAACTTCTTCACCCAGAGAGTGGTGAACCTGTGGAATTCTCTACCACAGAAAGTTGTTGACGCCAATTCACTAAATATATTCAAAAAGGAGTTAGATGAAGTCCTTACTACTAGGGGGATCAAGGGGTATGGCGAGAAAGCAGGAATGGGGTACTGAAGTTGCATGTCCAGCCATGAACTCATTGAATGGCGGTGCAGGCTCGAAGGGCCGAATGGCCTACTCCTGCACCTATTTTCTATGTTTCTATGCAGCCTGTAAATCAGAAGAGAGTGTAGGATGAGGGTGAAGAAAGATGTGATAAGGAGGATTAGGTATGTTGATACCATCATCTTCAATGGTTTCAGCCCTGCTGCTGGCCACGGCCTCAGCAATTGCCATCCCAATAATGGTCAACAATGTCTCCTCCATGGCTGTCATGGTTAACTAGCTGTCAGTGTGTGCAAGCTGTGGAACATGGGTATGAGGCTTGCAGCAGAGCTAAGTGTGTGAAGGTGAGGTGAAGCTATGAATGTTAGATATGAGCTCTGGTTGATAGAGATTATTGGTAGGTGAGAGCTGGGGGTGTGGTGATTTGAGCAGTGGCTGAGGCTACTGGTGCAGTTGGTAGGATCTGGCATTTGAAGATGTATTCATTCACCTTTACTACTCATGTTCGATCATTGAACTTCTTGCGGCACTGCATTCAGGCCCTCAGGGCTTGACTCCTGGCATTGACCTCCATGGCAATCTGCTCCCACTTTCCTTTTGTCCATGTGTCTGGAGGGCCTCATTCATCCCTGCAGATAGAGGACTTCTCTCCTTTCCACCTCCTCCACCAAGACCTCCAATATGGCATCCGAAAACCTTGGAATTCATTCTCTCCCCTGTTGTGCATTTCCTCACTCCCAGGTTAGAATTTCTTCAACCACGACTACCAGTTGCTGCTCCAGCCACAATGGACCTCCCTTTTAAGAGGTACAGGCTAGCTTTAACTAGTGCTAACCTCTCACGATTTTGGCCCCCTGCTGATGCGTCCAGCAAATGAACAGCGTGGACAGCGCACACTAGATGCAGAGATCATTTAAAAGAGCAGGCAGCACGAAGTTGGCGTGCAGCCTGGCTTGTAATCAACGGGTGTGAGTTAATCGCGCATCACAATCCCCGCACCCATTTTCGGGGGTAATCCAATTTAGTCCCCACTTTGGTTAAGATACAATTACCCAGTTGAGACCACAAGATGCAATGCAGCAACTCGCCAAAGCTTCTTCGGCAGCACCTCCCAAACCTGCGACCTCAGCCACCTAGAAGGGCAAGGGCAGCAGATGCATGGGAGGACCATCACCTGCACGTTCCCCTCCAAGTTTCACACCATCCTGACTTGGAAATATATCGCCATCCCTTCATCGTCACTGGGTCAAAATCCTGGATCCTCTCTAAGTGTATGCCTCTCCAGCAAATCCAAACCCAAGGCATGAAGTCTAGCCTCATAGTTTAATGTTCTTAGGCTGGGGACCATCCTTGCTCTTCTTTGTGCTTTCGCTGCAAGCTATGAGAAGCAAGTGGAGAATATGATAGGCCAGAAAAGAGTGGAATTGGCATATGAGCCTTTGAGGGAGTTTAGCTTTGAGATGCAATTTGACAAGAGTGTTTATTTTTTCACAATTAATACTTGTGTGAAGTCAAATCTGTTCATTCTTGTAGGAGTTTGATGCTAGTGGGACTTCAGGATAACACTTTCTACATTTTTAACTGAGGTGCAAACAGACTGCGCTGCAGGGAACCCTAGTGATGTTTGCCGAGTACAATATGTAGGCCATGATGGATCTTCAATGTATCCAGGAGCATCACTAAGCACTGGAAAATTGAGTCTTTGGAGCAGAGGATCTCCATATTTGAACAGCATTTGGCCATACCTTGCGGCAGCAGAAACAACAAGGCTTTCTGGACTGTACTCTCTAGAATGTGGTCACCCAAGTTATAGCATAGTATGTGAATGCATAAAGCAGTCAAGAAAAAAAATCGGAGCGTTGGAAGCATTAATAATTATGAAGAAATATAGGGCCCGAAATTGGTGGCTTTATCGCCCACTGCCGCCGGCTGCCACCAAGTTTTTTCGCCAGACTCCCCTCAGTGACAGATTCACCAGGTCTGCAGCCGGCGGGAAGGGAATACCACCAGGAACCACCCGCTGACAGCCACTGGCGGCCAAGTTGCGCAAGTGTCCTCCCGCCCGCCGAGCTGGCAGATTCCTCTGGGCGGTAGTCAGCGGCAGCAAGGGGAAGAACCGCTGTGTGGAGGCAGGTCTAACCCCAAAGGTAAGTAAGAAGACCTGCAAAAAAAAGGTTAGTGAACAAATTTTTTTTTTTTTTCCAGCAATTTATCTGTATGGGGTCCCCTGAAGGTATTCCAGTGGTTTTTTTTTGTTAAGATTTTTATTTTTAGGTCTTCCCTCCCCTCCCCCTGTCCCCCCCCCCCCCCCCCGCCCCCCGCGCTGGGCCCGACTCAATCCTCGGCAGCACTTCGGCGAGGATCGCATTTGCCGCCGAGATTGAGAGCTGCCGCCCAGATTGACAGTGTAAGCTGTTATTTTGTCGCCGGGTAGTACTGCCATCTCTTTCAGAAGAATCTTCCTGGCAAAGTACCGTCTGGTCTCTCGGCGGCCATCAGCGGTCCTTTGGGCGGCACTCGGACGGGCCTTGGCTTTGACCAAGTTTGGGCCCATGATATAGTAGCTATAATGGTGATGTGGCTTAAATTTGGATAGGACTGGGAACTTAATATTTCTAGTTATTACAATTTCAGGAATGATAGAGAGGTGGATAAAGGGAAGATAGAGGAGTATTCGGAATAAGGTGGACGAATTAACTGCGCAGACAGCAGTTAATGGATATGATGTAATTGACATCATGGAGACATGGCTACAGGATGACCAAGGCTGGGAACTCAACGTCCAGGGGTATTCAATATTTAGGAAGGATAGGCAGAGAGGAAAAGGAGGCGGGGTGGCATTGCTGGTTAAAGAGGAAATTAATGCAATAGTAAGGAGGGACATTAGCCCGGATGATGTGGACTCGGTATGGGTGGAGCTGCGGAAAACCAAAGGGCAGATAACGCTAGTGGGAGTTGTGTACAGACCACCAAACAGTAGTAGTGAGGTTGGGGACAGCATCAAACAAGAAATAAGGGATGTGTGCAATAAAGGTACAGCAGTTATCATGGGCGACTTTAATCTACATATAGATTGGGCTAACCAAACTGGTAGCAATGCGGTGGAGGAGGATTTCCTGGAGTGTATTAGGGATGGTTTTCGAGACCAATATGTCGAGGAACCAACCAGAGAGCTGGCCATCCAAGACTGGATGATGTGTAATGAGAAAGGACTAATTAGCAATCTTGTTGTGCGAGGCCCCTTGGGGAAGAGTGACCATAATAGGTTGAATTCCTTATTAAGATGGAGAGTGACACAGTTAATTCGGAAACTAGGGTCCTGAACTTAAGGAAAGGTAACTTCGACGGTATGAGGCGTCAATTGGCTAGAATAGACTGGCAAAGGATACTTAAAGGGTTGATGGTGGATAAGCAATGGCAAACATTTAAAGATCAACTTCAGCAATTGTATATCCCTGTCTGGAGTAAAAATAAAATATGAGAAGGTGGCTCAACCATGGCTAACAAGGGAAATTAAGGATAGTGTTAAAACCAAGGAAGAGGCATATAAATTGGCTAGAAAAAGTAACAAACCTGAGGACTGGGAGAAATTTAGAATTCAACAGAGGAGGACAAAGGGTTTAATTAAGAGGGGGAAAATAGAGTACGAGATGAAGCTTGCAGGGAACATAAAAACTGACTGCAAAAGCTTCTATAAATATGTGAAGAGAAAAAGATTAGTGAAGACAAACGTAGGTCTCTTGCAGTCGGATTCAGGTGAATTTATAATGGGGAACAAAGAAATAGCAGACCAATTGAACAAATACTTCGGTTCTGTCTTCACGAAGGAAGAAACAAATAACCTTCCGAATGTACTAGGGGACAGTGGGTCTCGTGAGAAGGAGGAACTGAAGGATATCCTTATTAGGCGCGAAATTGTGTTCGGGAGATTGATGGGATTGAAGGCCGATAAATCCCCGGGGCCTGATAGTCTGCATCCCAGAGTACTTAAGGAAGTGGCCCTAGAAATAGTGGATGCATTGGTGATCATTTTCCAACAGTCTATTGACTCTAGATCAGTTCCTATGGACTGGAGGGTAGCTAATGTAACACCACTTTTTTAAAAGGGAGGGAGAGAGAAAGTGGGTAATTATAAACCGGTTAGCCTGATATCAGTAGTGGGGAAAATGTTGGAATCAATCATTAAGGATGAAATAGCAGCGCATTTGGAAAGCAGTGACAGGATCGGTCCAAGTCAGCATGGATTTATGAAAGGGAAATCATGCTTGACGAATCTTCTGGAATTTTTTGAGGATGTAGCTAGCACAGTGGACAAGGGAGAACCAGTGGATGTGGTGTATTTGGACTTTCAAAAGGCTTTTGACAAGGTCCCGCACAAGAGATTGGTGTGCAAAATCAAAGCGCATGGTATTGGGGGTAATGATAGAGAACTGGTTGGCAGACAGGAAGCAGAGAGTCGGGATGAACTAGTCCTTTTCAGAATGGCAGGCAGTGACTAGTGGAGTGCCGCAGGGCTCAGTGCTGGGACCCCAGCTCTTTACAATATACATTAACAATTTAGATGAAGGAATTGAGTGTAATATCTCCAAGTTTGCAGATGACACTAAGCTGGGTGGCGGTGTGAGCTGTGAGGGGGACGCTAAGAGGCTGCAGGATGACTTGGACAGGTTAGGTGAGTGGGCAAATGCATGGCAAATGCAGTATAATGTGGATAAATGTGAGGTTATCCATTTTGGGGGCAAAAACACGAAGGCAGAATATTACCTGAATGGCGGCAGATTAGGAAAAGGGGAGGTGCAACGAGACCTGGGTGTCATGGTTCATCAGTCATTGAAGGTTGGCATGCAGGTACAGCAGGCGGTGAAGAAGGCAAATGGTATGTTGGCCTTCATAGCTTGGGGATTTGAGTATAGGAACAGGGAGGTCTTAACTGCAGTTGTAAAGGGCCTTAGTGAGACCTCACCTGGAATATTGTGTTCAGTTTTGGTCTCCTAATCTGAGGAAGGACATTCTTGCTGTTGAGGGTGTGCAGCGAAGGTTCAACAGACTGATTCCAGGTATGGCTGGACTGTCATTTGAGGAGAGACTGGATCAACTGGGCCTTTATTCACTGGAGTTTAGAAGGATGAGAGGGGATCTCATAAAAACGTATAAGATTCTGACGGGACTGGACAGGTTAGATGTGGGAAGAATGTTCCCGATGTTGGAGAAGTCCAGAACCAGGGGACACAGTCTTAGAATAAGGGGTAGGCCATTTAGGACTGAGGTGAGGAGAAACTTCTTCACTCAGAGAGTTGTTAACCTGTGGAATTCCCTGTCGCAGAGAGTTGTTGATGCCAGTTCATTGGATATATTCAAGAGGGAGTTAGTTATGGCCCTTACGGCTAAGGGGTATGGAGAGAAAGCAGGAAAGGGGTATTGAGGGAATGATCAGCTATGATCTTATTGAATGGCGGTGCAGGGTCAAAGGGCTGAATGGCCTACTCCTGCACCTATTTTCTATGTTTCTATATTTCTATGCTCAGATTTCTGTCACATAACTAAAACATAAGGACGTCCTGCAGGGTTGTGTTAAGACAGAATCCATATGGACAGAGTTAAGAAATAGGAAGAGATGGTCGAATTCTTGATTTGCATTACAGGTCACCAAACAGTGAAGATGAGAAAAATCTGCAGGCAGTTCATAGAGTAATGCAAGAACAACAGGAAAATAATATTGAGTGATTTTTCACTCTCCCAAGCTGGACTGGAATGAAGATACTCCATGTCTTCAAAGTGCAAAATTATTTTTAGAGTCCAGAACTGCATTTTAGATCATTGTTTCTAGTCCAACAAGCGAGCATGATTTAGACCTGGGAAATGAAATGGAACGAATAACTGATGTGAGAGTAGAAGACCAATTGAGAAATAGTGACTACGACATCACTAGGTTCAATGGGCCCAAATTTGCCCAGGAGTTACTCTGTTTTTTTTTTGGAGCAACTTGATTTTTCTGGCGTATCTTAAAAATCCCCATTTTGCATATTCAATTTGCGCCAATGTAAGTGAGTTAGTTAGGATTTTTTTTAGTTTCGTTTTTTTTTCAAAAGGGGGCGTTACCAGCCACCTACGTCTGTTTTGGCCACTTAAGCTAATAGTTGCTCCAAACTAACTTAGGCCAGCATATATGGCCACTTGTGGCCGCACAGAAAACTCTTGCGGAGAGTTAAGAAATAAGCGCAGGTAGCCAGAGATTGAGAGGGCGCGGGGGGGGAGGGAAGCAGAGAGGACCTTGAAAGCACTAAACACCTTCACAACAACATTTAAGAAGCATAAAAACCATCAATAATAAATTTAAAAAATAAAATAAAACTTAAAACTTAAGTCCTACCTTCATAACTCAGCCCGGGAAGTCAGCGGGCCTACCGGTGTGAGAGGCCACTCTATTGGGGATAGGTGCGGGTGGGTGGGATGCCCGGGGGGGGGAGAAAGAGCCCAGGGAACTGGCCACACAACACACAGCCAGCTGGGCTCGCAGAACACGGAGGCTGCAGGAGTCAACTCCGAGGGAGTGGTGGACTTCTCTCTCCGAGGACTGCTGACTCTACACTCCCCCCCCGCCCCCCGCCGATCAAAACATTCTCGGCCCCCCCCATCAAAACTCTCCCCCTCTGATCAAAACACTCTTTCCCCCCTCCCCCAGACCCCAGATCAAAACTCTTTCCCCCCCAATTAAAACTCTCCTCATCTCTCGCCCCCCCCACCATCAAAACTCCCCCCCCCCCAACCCGGTTCAAAATTCTTCCCCCCCCTCCCCACATAAAACTCCTCCCCCCTCCGATCGAAACATTCTCTCCCCCCCCCCTGATCAAAACTCTTCCTCCCCCCCAATCAAAACTTTCCTCCTCTCCCCCCCCCTTTAAAACTCTCCCCCACCCCCCCGATCAAAACACTCCCCCCCACCCCCCGATCAAAACACTCTCCCCCTCCTGATCAAAACTCTTTTCCCCCCCCATCAAAACTCTCCTCCTCCCCACCATCCCCCCCCCCCCCATCAAAACTCTCCTCACTAAAAAGCACAACCATCAATAAATAAAAAACAAAACTCAAGTCCTACCTCGGTGCAGGAGGCAACTCGGCCGGGATAGGTGCGGGACATTGGGTCCCATGCTGCAGAGGAGCTACTGCGCATGCGCAAAACCTCCAGTGCGCATGCTTTGAGCTGCCGGCATGCTTTTGAGCGCAGGGCCCTAGCTCCGCCCCCCACTGTAATTGCCACGCCGCGCCAAGCACAAGGACAGTCGACAGAGCGGGAAGAATACGGCGATATCTTTTTGACGCCGTTTTGAGCATAGAACGTGGGCGCACCTCACGTAAGTGTGCTGAAAAAAAACGGAGGGCCAAATTTGGGCCCATAGTAAGAAAAAAAAGAGTCACAGATAAGGGTGCTGTATTGGGAAAAAAGCAAAGTTCAGCAAGATAAAAGAGGATCTAGCCCAACTAATTGGGCGGAAAAGTTAACATGGATTAATAATGGAAAATTTTCAAATATGAAATGGCTAGACTACAAAATAATTATACTCCTATAAGGTGCAAATTGGGTGCATCAAAAACATAGTTCTGAAGATAAAAGTGAGATTAAAACTGAACTGAAATTTAAAAGGCAAACATATGATAAAGTTAAGGCTAACAATACTAAAGATAATTCTGAGGAGTATAGAAAGTGTAGTATGCATGAAAACTGAGATTAGAGGGGCCAAAAGGAAATAAGACAAAAATTAGCACGTAACATACAAGGAATTAGTAAAAGTTTTTAGAATATAGTGCAGCAGTCACCTGCTGAATGCAGATATGTGTTGCATGTTGAGAAATGGTGTGCACATCCCCAGTTGTGGCCTGGAATGATCCAGATACATAGAATGAAAGTGCAGCTGTAACCTTCACTTCAACTGACAAAGCAGTCCTCCTGACGCTTCTAGGTTGCAGGTCTGCTTTTACTAACTTACAGACCTCGGTTACAACTTCTTTGCAGAAATAGCCTTCTCTCACAGTCTGCATCACTCAGGTGCAGGTATGAACGCTTGTCTCGATATACCCGACGTGGGTAAGGCTTCATGCCCATCATCCTGTGTGCTCTGAGGTTCCTCATCCAATCAATCGTCTCTTCCGCAGCAATCATCATGCAGAAGGCTTGCACGAGGTAAGGCATTGTCAGTATTGCCCCCATGATTAAATTGTACCTTTGCAAGAAGCTCAAAACAGCAGGCAGGGCAAGCCTCTTTGTTCTCTCTCTCCCCAAGGTCAATGCCCTAGGGTGGACCACACCCAGGTCTGTGCATGAGCAATAGGCTTGCTTAGAATGGGAAGCTAGGCATTCAAATGAGGACATTAGGGGCAATGAAGTCTAATACAATTCTTTCATTTTAGATTTTTTCAAAGTACCACCCCACCTCCGACCTCTCCTCTCCTCACCGGGATCAAGAGTCGGCCGGCAGAATCGCTCCCTCGCCTGAACACACGGGCTCGGCAAACACTCTCCCCCACCACCCTTCCCCACAACCCCCACCCCTGGGCTTCTTTTGATGCAGCTGCATAGTGTAAGGGTTCTCATCCCTTCATTTCAGCTTCCACATCCCTCCACCCCCCCCCCGAGCTTCTTTTGAAGCCGAGCCCCTGTGTCCGGGTGAGGGAGCAATTCTGCCAGCCGACGCTCTGACCCTCGAGCCCGGTTTGGAGACATTCGGTGGTGGCGTGGCACTTTGAAAAAAATCCAAAATTAAAAAATTCCATTAGACTTCCATTTTCTGTGTTTTGTTTGAAAAAATTGAGCTTCATGATGCATACTTAATGTGTTCTTGACTCCCTAAACTTTGCCTAAAAACAATGGCGTCTTTCTGCGCCTATTTTTTTAACGTGCGCTGGTTTTTCTTAAGTGCCCAGAAGTGCGCTAGGAAAAATGTAAGTGGGTCAAACTTGCATAAATGTGAAAAACTGGTGCAAACATCAGGTTATACCCTCTATGACACAAAAAAAACCCTAAAAAAATCGTAACTAACTGAGTTACGCTGGTGCACAATCTTTGAGGAAACTTGGATATTTTAATTTAGGCTAAAAAAGCGGCGCGCGCCAAAAAAAGCAGCACAGATAACTGGCAAAAAAAAGCCCATTAAAAGTAAAGAAGTGGTTAAAGAGAGCGTGGGACTACTCAGGAATGAAGGAGAAAGTCTAATTCTGCAGGATCAAAGTATGGCAGAGATGTTAAATAGTTAGCATTTTTTTTGCTAATGATAGGTGTACTAAAGGAGGATATGGAACAATTGATAAAGCTAACTATAAGAAAGGAATAGATCTGATAAAATCAGCAGATCTTAATGCGGATAGGTCACCACATTCTTCTAACATGCATCCTAGGCTATTGAAAGAAGTTAGAGAGTAGATATCAGAGGCTCTTGCCACAATTTTTAAAACATCCTTTTCTGGCTTGCATGTTAGCTGACATTGTTAACAGTCCTCTCTCCTCACGTACTGTACCGCTCTCCCTCAAATCTGCCGTCACCATCCCCTTTTCAAAAAAACAACCCTTGACCCCTCCGTCCTTGCAAACTACCACCCCATCTCCAACCTCCCATTCCGTTCCAAACTCCTTGAACGTGTTGTTGCCTCCAAAATGCATACCCATCTTTCCTGCAACTCCATGTTTGAATCCCTCCAATCAGGTTTCCGCCCTTGCCACAGTACCTAAATGGCTCCCATCAAAGTCACAAATGACATCCCTCCTCATCCTTCTTGACTTGTCTGCAGCCTTTGACACAGTTGACCACTCCATCCTTCTCCAACGCCTCTTCACTGTCGTCCAGCTGGGTCGGACTGCACCCGCCTCGTTCCATTCTTATCTATCTAATCTTAGCCAGAGAGTCACCTGAAAAGGTTTCTCTTCCCACTCCCGCATCGTTACCTCTGGTGTCCCCAAGGATCTATGCTTGGCCCCCTCCTAGTTCTCATCTACATGTTGCCCTTTGGCGACATCATCCAAAAACACAGCGTCAGTTTCCACATGTATGCTGATGACACCCAGCTCTACCTCACTAGCCCTTCTCTCAACCCCCTCCACCGTCTCTAATTTGTAAGACTGCTTGTCCGATGAAGAAATGTTCTCAAATTAAATATTGGGAAGACCAAAGCCATTGTTTTCGGTCCCCACCACAAACTCCGTTCCGTAGCCACTGACTCCATCCCTCTCCCTAACATCTGTCTGAGGCTGAACCATGCTGTTTGCAATCTTGGTGTCATATTTAGCCCTGAAATGAGCTTCCGACCACATATCCGCAGCATAACTAAGATTGCCTATTTCCATCTCTATAACATCGCCCGTCTCCGCCCTTGCCTCGGTTCATCTGCTGCTGAAACCCTCATCCATGACTTTGTTATCTCTTTCCTTGACTATTTCAATGCACTCCTGACTGGCCTCCCACATTCTACCCCACCTAAACTTGAGATCATCCAAAACTCAGCAGCCTGTGTCCCAACTTGCACCAAATCTCATTCACCCATCACCCCTGTGCTCGCTGACCTACATGGCTCCCGGTTAAGTAACACTGTTAGAAATAACCTCTTTATGGCAATCTCTGGTCAGTTTACATAATCAGGTTCGAGTGCAAACCAATATGGTGGGTATATTGTGTTTAATCAGAGTTTAAGACGGAATATAACACATTAGTTATACAGCAAAAACATACGAGCATGACAAGTAGCTGATACCGATAACGATCCGATTAGGCACACGGTAGGCATACTTGAGCAGTTCTCTGATTGGCTGCTCTTCCTTTCATCTCGAGCTCTTTCCCCTCCACCATCTGTGAGGACAAGCTCTTAGGAGGCTATTTTTATTCTATTTTTAGGGCTGGGCCTGAACTGGGATATTGATGAGATCTTTTAGCTTATAGAGGTTCCCCTAAAAACTCAATACCAAATTGAGCTTCAGGTTCTTTGTCTCGATTCTTGTGTCAAAGCCCTCCCTAAAGATGTCTCATGATTTTGTCCACAAGTCTTTTCTGCTTATACTTTCTCGGGGTCCTTCCTTTGGTATCTCCCTGGTACTTATCCTCTCAGGTACCATTAATACAAGGCCTATCCTAGTACTTTTTCAACCATGAGGCCCAATTCAGAGCTATGTAATACTTCAATCAGTCATTACCTGTCTTTATGACCTAGCAATTGCTCTATTCTGAGATTGTGTTTACTTATCTTCGTAAGCAGTTATGTTAAACTAATTTCAATACATACCTTAGCAGTGCAGGTTGAACCTCCCTTATCCGGAACCCTTGGGACCTGGCCTGTTCCGGATAAGGGATTTTTCCGGACGACGGTGGTCACATTAAATTGGATGGTACAGGTACTGAGCAAGGTGACATCGGGGCTGGCTGGCTTCGGGCTGGGAGTGCGGCAGAGAGATCATGGGAGGGTGGCGGTGGTCAGGCCAGCGATTGCGAGAGTCAGCAGCGAGGAAGGACTTCAATTTGTTCATGTCGGAGTTCTGCGCGTGCGCCACCCGGTGGCCGGGAATGGTTCTGAATGAGGCATGGTTCTGGGTAAGGGAGTTCTGGATAAGGGAGGTTCAACCTGTATACATAAAATACATAAACAAGTTTCAAGTCTTAACTTAAAAACAACAAATAATTGCTTAGCAACAGGGAGATTGTATATAGTACAGAATGCTATACCATCCGCAGGAAATCAAAACTTTAGCACTTCTAAGCATGTCTGAAGAGATTCGTCTCCAATTCTAACACAATCATGTAAACACAGCATTCTTCGCATCACAGTTTTAGTCGCATAACCATATGTTTTTTAGGTATCTCTTGTTTCTAACAACACCTCAATTTCAAAATTCTCATCCTTGTTTTCAAATCCCTCCATGGCCTCGCCCCTCCCTATCTCTGTAATCTCTTTTCAGCCCCACAACCCCTCGAGATATCTACACTCCTCTAATTCTGCCCCACTTGAGCATCCCTGATTATAATCACTCAACCATAGGTGGCCGTGCCTTCAGTTGCCTAGAATTCTGGAATTCCCTGCCTAAACCTCTCCGCCTCTCTACCTCTTTTTCCTCCTTAAAGACGCTCCTTAAAATCTACCTCTTTGACCAAACTTTCGCGATGCCTTCCTGGGTCTGTAGACACTCAGTACGGACCCGGGAGGCCAGAATTTCTGCCTCAATATGTTTTGTTTTTCTTTTCACTTCCATTGGTAACATGAGGGAAATGACTGCTGCTGTTGACAAGATTTGCTGCTATCTCGTGACAAAAACCTGCCCTTGTTCAAAATTCAGAAAGGAGGATTTACAACAACTTTTTAATTTAATGTTGAATGTTGGCACATTGAAAGAGATCATAGTTGTATCACTACTGAAAATTGATGCTTTTTTTATTTGTATCCTCTAAACAGTATGTGAACTGGTGTCTGTGAAATGTAGCAAACTGCACCATAGATGAATGTGCACTTTCTGCCTGCAAAATATCATATTTCTTACTGTTACCTGACTTTATTGATGTTTTGTGAGTTGAAGTGTGATGCTGACAAATATCGTTAAACTTTCCAGCATGGATAATGAGCAGATCAACCTTCTAACTGACATTTTCTAATATTGTATATCGAGTAGTGACTGTAACCAGGTCAATATCACTCCTAGTCTAAGGAAGATAAATATGGAAGGAGTAGCTTACTTGGGACATAAATATAAATGCATATATGTAGCTCTGTGACTATTTTCTTGGTAATTCTAATACATTTTTTTAAATGCTTTTCTATAAAGAGTTTCAACCTTCAGAGAGTACGCTTGCTGTGAAACTCCATTCCTATACAGATGTGATCCTACATCAAAAGTCAACCAATTCCTGACTAGATCATGAACTGCATAACCTGGATGTGCCAACTTCATAACAGAATTCTCAGAGAAACCCCATAGTCTGTTATTAATATTTTTTTCTGTGTATTGCTCTGGAGCCTTCTAAAACTGCTGTGACATATGTCAGCTTTCTTTATGTTGTCACTGCCTTCTAGATCACAGTTGATCCCTGCTTTAGTGACTCCAGTACATCAAGAAAATGCTAAATTAATTTTTTCCAGAGAAACAATTTTTTTTTGTTGTCTTAATGGAAACTGCGTTGTTGTTAATACAAGAGCTCATATTTCAAAAGGTTAAATCCATGTTAAGTATGCTCCTGGGATTCCCCCCTTAAATTGCTCAGTAAGTAAATGCAAAGCTTAGTGTAGTACTAATTGATACAGACCAGAAAGGTCCCAAGCTTCGTCTCTGCTCTTTATCGACGTCACCTATCTGACCAAGCTGCAGTGAGCGAAGGATGGGAAGAGTAACCCAGGACTCAAATTCTTATCAGTAACCAAGGAGAGCCCGATATCATGCCCCAACTCTTCACTTGTTGAATAGTGTGCCAAGGTGCACAGTATGGGCCCAAGTTTCGGGCCGCGCCTAGAACGGCGCAGCCCCGACCTGGATGCCCGTTTTTCGTGCCACAAAGTGCGCCTAAAAAAAACTTCCAGATTCTCCGGCTCCCTGCTGGTCCTCTGGAGCCGGGCGTGGCGCAGCACGAGCTGTAGAGGGCGGAGCTAGGTCCCTGCGCTGAAAACAGTGCCGGGACCTCTGCACATGCGCGCTACAGTGGGCGCACATGTGCAGTAGCTCCAGGTGCCCAAAACTGTGTGGGAGGGGCCCAAAGCACGCAGCCCCTAGCCCTGGCCGAATGGCCTCATTGGGGCTGCGTGCATAAGGCTGCCTCCCACGCCCAGCTCCTGCTTCCTCCCGACACCGACCTGACTCCCGCTTCCCCCCCCCCCCCCGCACCACCCCCGGACCAGATCGGACCCGACCCCGACACCGACCCGACTCCTGCTCCCCCCCTCCCCCCCCGCCCCGGGACCGGACGGACCCGACCCGACCCGCGCTCCCCCACCCCCTACCCCCGGACCCGACCCGACCCGACCCCCCGGTCTGAACCCGACCCGTGCTCCCTCCCACCCCAACCCGAACCGAACCAACCTCCCTCCCACCACCCCCCCGACCTGAACCTCTCTCCCTCCCTCCCACCATCCCCCCGACCCGACCCGCGCTCCTGACCCCACCCGGACCCGACCTGATCCAACCTGACCTCCCTCCCCCGACACGAACCGAACCGACCCGACCCGCGCTCCCTCCTACCCGAACCAACCCGACCTCCCTCCGCACCCCCGACCCGACCTGCGCTCCCCCCAACCCGACCCGCGCTCCCGACCCTGGATCCTGGACCCGACCCGACCCAACGCCACCTACCTGTAAATCTGGTGCTGGGGATGGGCCCTGCCCGAAGTCTTGGGCCCGGCTGGGCCCAGCCCGTTCAGCCTCCCCCCGCCCTTCTCCTTCCCCACCCCTTCTCCTTTCCCCCCACCCTTCTCCTTTCCCCCCCTTCTCCTTTCCCCCCTTCTCCTTTCCCCCTTCTCCTTTCCCCCTCTTCTCCTTTCCCGACCCCCCTTCTTTCCCGACCCCCTTCTCCTTTCCTTCCCCCCTTCTTTCCTTCCCCCCCTTCTTCTTTCCTTCCCCCCCTTCTCCTTTCCAACCCCCTTCTCCTTTCCCCCCCTTCTCCTTTCTCCCCCCCTTTCCTTCCCCTTCTCCCCCCCCTTCTCTTTCCCCTTCTCCTCTCCCCCCCTTTCCCCTTTTCCTCTCCCCCCTTCCCTTTCTCCTCCCCCCTTCCCCTTCTCTTCCCCCTTCTCCCCCTTCCCTCCCCCTTCTCCCCCTTCCCTCCCCCTTCTCCCCATCCCTCCCCATTGCCCCCCATCCCTCCCTCCCTGCCCCCCAATCTCTCCCTTTAACCCCCTCCTCCCCCTCCCCTCGCTGTCAGAAACACAGACACTGACAGACAGAGAGAGACACACAAAGACAGACAGAGAGATAGAGACACTGACAAAGACACACTGGTGGGGGGGGGGGGGGGGGGGGGGCATCCCAGCACGCTGTTGGAGGGCTCCCGGTGCTGCAATCGGTAAGTAGAAAATGTTTTATTTATTGATTTAAAAAAAAAAATTCTTATTAATTTTTTTTGATTGATTTATTGGTTGATTTATTGATGTTTTTATCATTTATTATTGATGATGGCTCTTTATTTGTAAAACTGAAGTGTTTAATGTTTGTAAACATACCCCCCCTCCACCCTCCCCCATTCCCTACGCCTGATTTGTAACCTACGCCAGATTTTTTAAAGTGTTGACAAGGTTTTTTCGAGCGTACAAAAATCTTCACTTACTCCATTCTAAGTTAGTTTGGAGTAAGTTTTCACTGCCGAAACTTTGAAAACAGGCGTAAGTGGCCGGACACGCCCCCTTTTGAAAAAAAAATTCTGTTCCAAAGTGAAACTGTTCTAACTGACTAGAACTGGAGCAAACTAAATGCCGAGAACTTGAATTTCTAAGATACTCCGTTCTACACCAGTTGCTCCAAAAAATCAGGAGCAACTGAGGCCAAAACTTGGGCCCTATACTGCTAACTCAAACATGAAGAATGGCCACGTAGAGAACTGTCGCTGCCCGTGGAAACTTACTTTTCGCGAAGCAAGGGTTTCAGGAGAGGAGGACAAGCATTTTTTTAAACTCTTTGACAATTCACTTATGTTTGTAATAATGAAGTTTGAAAGTACCTAATATGGCTTAGCAACTATGAGGATCCTGTGCTGAAGGCACAATCTGATGGGTCAGATGATTGCACCAGATCAATACAAAGTAATAACATTATAATTCAAGACTGTCTGTCATTGGTAAAATTCATGGGTAAAATTGGTATTATGATAGTGCTTCAGAGACAACAACACTCAGGCATTCCTCATGAAATGTTAAGTTACTTGTGTCACAAATAAGATAAAGTTGTTATCATACAATTAAGTCACAAGGAAATGCATCTCCACTCCCTGAAAGCAGCCACCATCTCTAGCAAGATTTCTCTGAGTTGAATTTTGGTTTGCCAGTCTCTAAGAAATCCAATCTGGATTTATAAAAGGGGTTACATGGGATTCCAAACATTTCCTTAATTTCTGCAAAGGATTTAAAGGAGTTAATTTTAACTTAACCCACCCCGTGGGAAACTGATTGGATTGGATCAGCCACCTGTTTTACACCCCGCCCTCAATGGCACCATGCCGCTCGACTTCAATGGAAAGTAAAATTGGGCAGGGTGTAAAATCAGGTGGCCGTTCTGATCCTGTCAGTCTTTCCACTCAGTTTGTGATTGTGCTGATGACTTATTTGGAGGCGGCACTAAAATCTGAGTCCTAGTTGCCATTCACAGTAATGGTGAGTTCGTTTGTATGGATTTCACCACTTCTATGAATGAGGATACTCCCAAAAACACAAACATTTTAAATAAATAACAAAAACACTTCACATATTTGAAATTAATTGAAATTGAATTTAATTACATGTTTTAGACAAAAATGAATTTTTTTGAATTTTTTAAAATATATTTTAATAGGGTTAAAAATAAACTTACCTTAATGGACAGGGTTTTTAATATTAAAAATTAGTGATAAAGTTTAATTTTTCTATCTTTTAAAATTCATAGGAGTTTTAAGAATATTTGCTGAGCAAGAGTTCGGCAAATAGCCCAAATCTCCACCCACGAAGGCCCTTCTCCCAGGGATGCATTGGAAATTTCAAAAGAAATTTTGACAGTTCGCAAATGCTGGATTTCGGCGCATGCGCATAGCACGCCCAGAATCAGCACTTGCGGGACCTCTATGGGTGCGTGCTCACATTGTACATGTCCGTAGAGACTGCGATTTTTGGCCCATTATTTTTGATGATGCCATAGTCTAACTCTAGAAATTTTGTAGCATCTGGCTAAATGCTGTATGTGCCTGGTAATTTTGCTGTACCCTGTATTAACAGAATGTATGTGACTCACTTGAAACTGACTTCCAAGGAGTTTCAGAGAAGTATTGCATGAATGGTTATCTGCAAATGTTCCCAGTAGATTGCCTGAAATAGGATGATTGCCTTCTGAAGTCTTTAATCCAGGATCCTTACCATCATCCAGAATTCATCAATGCTTAAATGTTGGGATGGTAGTGTAAATACAGTAATAAGAGGTTAGCTTGGGACCAGGAAACAAATGACAGGGCAGGTAATCCCCGTGGAGGAAAGTCACCTTTGTTAATTCATCTAGAATTTCAGTTTGTTGGCTAGGAAATTGAAAGAATACTTGAATCAATGGCACAGAAATCTTCCAAAATATTTTCAATCGTTTTTCTTGTGTTTCCCTCTTCCATCTCTTTTTTTGGAAATATTTTGCCTATTTGTTTGTTACAAATAATTTTGTAGTATAAAGCAGCATTTGTGATGTTTGTTCCTGTTTATTTTCTATAACAAACCAGTGCATATATTCACATTTACATTCATCAGAATCTCCCCATGCCTTTTGCATGAATAGAACAGTGTCTCTGAATTAAAACAATCTTAGAATAAAACAACATCCTGAGAACTAGAATATTAAAAGTCTAGTATTCTCATTCCCCTTGGTAACAGAATGTTGTCTGAGCTGTATCACTTATGTAAGAAGTTTAACATAAAATAACGAAATGCTCAATGGGGACTTTCGTCTGAACAATCTGGCTAATTCTTGCTTAAATGGATAACCTGCAGGGAGACCGACCTTTTCTCCATTTAATTACTTTGTAGAAGGAAAGCAGAAGAATCTAGAACATAGTACATTAAATTGTTCACATCTGTGAGCACTTCCTATCAGCTTTTATCATTATAACTTCCTATGTCCCCATTTATAATGGTACAAGTTTTTGTAAACTTGTCATACTGTAATTACTCTTACTCCACCAGAGGTGCAACAGTGCCACCACTGGTAGTAGGATGTAATTACAGCTTGACAAGTTTACATAAATCATAGAAACATAGAAATTTACAGCACAGAAGGAGGCTATTCGGCCCATTGTGCCTATGCCAGCCAACAAAGAGCTATATTTCCTTATAGCTAAAATTCTCCAGTCCAGGCAACATCCTCGTAAATCTCCTCTGTACCCTCTAGTGCAATCACATCTTTTCTGTAATGTGGTGACCCGAACTGCACGCACTATTTCGAAATAGTGCTATGGGATCTTTTATGTCATCCTAAGAGGGCAGAGGGGACCTTGGTTCAACATCTCATCTGAAAGAAAGCACCTCTGCTTTCTCGTCCCTCTCTTTTGTGAAAACAGACGCAAAGTATTCGTTAAGAACAATACTTACGTCTTCGACCTCCACATACAGGTTACCTTTATGGTCTCTAATAGGCCCTACTATTTCTTTCATTATCCTCTTGCTCTTAATGTATTTATGAAACATCTTTGAGTCATATATGACTTTAAATTACATTTATATGCCATGGACGAATTATCCCCAGCCTCCAATAGTTTTAACAGGCAAATACAACAAAACTACATTTGTATCTGGCACTCCAGAAGGATGTAATCCATATAGTTGCTGATAATGTGTCCCACACAATAGGCTGCTGGCAGTTATACACTGGCTGCTAACATTTGACATTGCAGCCCATGCACTCTTGGAGAGCCAGAGAATCATGGATATATGCTGAAATATAAGCAGAACATGCTAGAAATACTCAACAGGTCAGGCAGCATCGGTGGAGAGAGAAACTGAGTTAACAGCAGAAAGAGAACGTGCTGTTCCTCGAGCTTCCATTTAGCTTCATTGGAACAGTGTAGGTGACCAATGCAGAGAGGTGGGAGTGGGACGGAGAATTATAATGTCAAGCAACCGGAAGCTCAGGGTCACACTTGCAGATTGGACGGAGGTATTCAGCTAAGTGATCACCCAATCTGCGTTTGGTCTCCCCAATGTAGAGAAACATCACCTCATCTTTTGATTGGCACTTTACTACCTTCCAGACTTAACATCGAGTTCAACAATTTCAGATCACTACTCCCATTTTTTCAGACAGCGGGT
The DNA here is from genome assembly GCF_044704955.1 of Pristiophorus japonicus. Classification (NCBI taxonomy): domain Eukaryota; kingdom Metazoa; phylum Chordata; class Chondrichthyes; family Pristiophoridae; genus Pristiophorus; species Pristiophorus japonicus. Next base: position 212,748,153 of record NC_091980.1, read on the forward strand.
GTTCGTGATGATTTTGCTGTTGCCATTTACAGCTCCCCTAGATCCATCTTTTATTTCTTTATTTGTCCCATTACCACCCCCTTTTGCCTTGCGCCATCATCCCTTTAGTTATTTAATCACTTCTGCCTTCCACCTTATCACAGGCCTTCCCTTTTGTTCTTTCCTTCTCTCCCCCTGTATCCCTGCCTTTGTACTTGCTTAAAAACATGTTGCATCTGTAACATTTTCCAGTTCTGACAAAAAGTCACCGACCTGAAATGTTAACTCTGTTTCTCTCGCCACCGTTGCTGCCTGGCCTGCTGAGTTTCGCTAGCGTTTTCTGTTTATATTTCAGCATATATCGATGATTCCCTGGTTCTCCAGGAATGCCAGGGCTGCAATGTTAGATGATAGCAGCCAGTGTAGAGCTGCTGGCAGCCTAATGTGTGCTGAGTAATGATCTAGCAAGGGGACAGGGTGCCTTCTCTTTACCCATGTCAGATGGATCATCATCAACATCATAGGCAGTTCCTCAGAATCGAGGAAGACTTGCTTCCACTCCTGAAGTGAGTTCTTTGGTGGCTGAACAGTCCAATACGAGAGCCACAGACTCTGTCACAGATGAAACAGATAGTCATTGAGGGCAGGGGTGGGTGGGACTAGTTTGCCGCACGCTCTTTCCACTGCCTGCGCTTGATTTCTGCATGCTCTCGGCGTTGAGACGCGAGGTGCTCAGCGCCCTCCCGGATGCATTTTCTCCATTTCGGGCGGTGTTTAGCCAGGGACTCCAGGTGTCAGTGGGGATGTCACATTTTATCAGGGAGGCTTTGAGGGTGTCCTTGTAACGTTTCCGCTGCCCTCCTTTGGCTCGTTTGCCATGAAGGAGCTCCGCATAGAGCACTTGCTTTGGGAGTCTCGTGTCTGGCATGCAAACTATGTTGTCTGCCCAGCGGAGCTGATCGATTGTGGTCAGTGCTTCAATGCTGGGGATGTTAGCCTGGACGAGGACACTGATGTTGGTGCACCTCCTCCCAGGGGATTTGTAGGGTGATGCGCCAGTCCTCCCAGGGGATTTGTAGGATATTGTAGGATACTATGTAGCTGGAACACTGCTGAGGCACGCCAGCTGCATTATTCTTGTTTGTGAACAAGCCACAAGAGATATGTACAGATGGACAGCAAAAAGACTGGCTGGTCCATCGAGCCTGTCCCAAACGGTCACAATGCATCAAAGCATCTTAGTGTTCCTTCCCAATGGTAGTCATGTAATCTCCAGAGAGAGACAAAATACTGTTTAAAAAAAAATCCCCAGGCCAATTCAGAGTAAAGAAAATCTGCGATATTCCTCTTCAAGCACCTAATGCAATCAAAAACAAGTTCCAGAAGAGATAATAACCCTAGACCCACCTAGCTTCTGGACATGGTGATATTAGTCACAGTGAGGAACTTGCCCAGTTCCTTTTTTCAACTGTTGCAGTGAATCCGCACTCATTATTTGAGTGGATAAGTTGTTTCATGCATCGACACTCGTTTTCCCTAACTTATCTAGCTGAAAATGTCTATCCACACAGACGCAGTCTACTCTCCAACATTTTATATACTACGAATCTTCCTGAAGCCTACGCTTTTCTAGAGTAATGAGGCTCAGCTCTCTATCATGACAACTACATAGGATGACATAGAATATATGTTACAGAAACAGGCCTTTTGGCCCAACCAGTCAATACTGGCGTTTATGCTCCACTCGAGCCTCCTCCCATCTTTCCTCATCTAACTCTTATCAGCATAACCCTCTATTCTCTTTTCCCTCATATGCTTGTCTAGTGTCCCCTTAAATGCATCTATTCTATTGACTTCAACCATTCCCTGTGGTAGAGAGTTCCACATTCTCACCACTCTCTGGGTAAAGAAGTTTCTTCTGAATTCCCGATAGGAGTTCTTGGTGACTATCTTATACAGGTTGAACCTTCCTTATCCAAAACTTCCTTTTCCGGAACCATTCCCGGTCACTGGGTGGCGCATGCGCAGAACTCCGACATGAACAAATTGAAGTCCTTCCTCGCTGCCGACTCTCCTGCAATCGTTGGCCTGACCCCGCGATCCACCACCACCCCCCCATGATCTCTCTGCTGCACACCCAGCTCCAAGCCAGCCAGCCCCGATATGCCCTTGCTCAGTACCTGTACCATCCAATTTAACATGACCACCCCTCGTCCGGAAAAATCCCTTATCCGGCACAGGCCAGGTCCCGAGGGTTCCAGATAAGGGAGGTTCAACCTGTATTGATGGCCTCTAGTTATGCTCTTCCCCACAAGTGGAAACATTCTCTCTGTATCCACTCTTATAAAAACCTTTCATAATTTTAAAGACCTCTATTAGGTCACCCTCAGCTTTCTTTTTTCAAGAGAAAATAGGCCCAGTCTGTTCATCCTTTCCTGATGTATATACCCTCGCATTTCTGATATCATCCTTGTAAATCTTCTCTGCACCCTCTCCAGTGCCTGTATATCCTTTTTGTAATATCACGACTAGAACTATATGCAGTACTCTCTGTGTGGTCTAACCAAGTATGATACAGGTTTAGCATAATTTCCCTACTTTTCAATTCTTTGGGCCCAAGTTTCCACATGATTCGTGCCGATTTTTAGGAGCAACTGGTGGAGAACGGACTATTTTAGAAATCGCAATCTCCACATTTTTTTTTCTGCAGTTCTAGTCAGGTAGAACAGTTCTAGTTTAGAACAGAATGTTTTCTTCAAAAGGGGGCGTGTCCGGCCACTGACGCCTGATTTGAAAGTTTCCACAGTGAAAATGTACTCCAAACTAAAGTAGAATGGAGCCAGTGAAGATTTTTGTAGAACTGAAAAAACCTGTTCTACACATTAAAAAATCAGGCGCAGGTTACAAATTAGGCGTCCAGAACGAGGTGGGGGGGGAAGGGAACTCATTAAATTCGACAATAAATCCTTATTTATACTTCTACAAATATTATACAAATAAATCCAACCTGAATAAACATTTATAAGCCAAGAAAAGATTAAATAAACCATCTTTCTACCTGTGTGAAAGTGCTTCAGTCAGGGAGAATTCTGCAGCCGTTCGTGCCGCTGAGCAGGAGGGGGAGAGAGAGAGAGGGAGAGAGAGGGGGGAGGGGAGGGGAGGGGGGGTGGGAGGGAGGGAGAGGGAGGGGGGGTGGGAGGGAGGGAGAGGGAGGGGAGGGAGGGAGGGAGAGGGGGGGGAGAGGGGTGGGAGGGAGGGAGAGAGAGAGGGGGGGAGGGGGGAGGGGGGAGAGGGGAGAAGAGAGAGGGAGAGAGAGAGGGGGGGAGAGGGAGAGAGAGAGAGAGGGGGGAGAGGGAGAGAGAGAGAGAGGGGGGGAGAGGGAGAGAGAGAGAGAGTGGGGGAGAGAGAGAGAGAGGGGGAGAGGGAGGGAGAGAGAGAGGGAGGGGGGAGGGAGCGAGAGAGGGAGGGGGGGAGAGAGGGAGGAGAGGGAGAGGGGGGAAGAGAGAGGGGGGAAGAGAGGGGGGGGTCGGGGAACAGGAGCGCGGGTCGGGTCAGTCGGTGGGGGGGAATGAGCGGGTGTCGGGTCTCGGGGGGGGGGAGCGGGTGTCGGGTCTCGGGGCGGGGGGGGGAGCGGGTCTCGGGTCGGGGCGGGGGGTGGGGGAAGCGGGTCGGGGCGGGGGAGCGGGTCTCGGGTCGGGGCGGGGGGGGAGCGGGTGTCGGGTCGGGGCGGGGGGGGGGAGCGGGTGTCGGGGCGGGGGGTGGGGAGCGGGTGTCGGGTCGGGGCGGGGGAGCGGGTCTCGGGTCGGGGCGGGGGGGGGAGCGGGTGTCGGGTCGGGGCGGGGGGGGGAGCGGGTGTCGGGGCGGGGGGGGGGAGCGGGTGTCGGGGCGGGGGGGGGGAGCGGGTGTCGGGGCGGGGGGTGGGGAGCGGGTGTCGGGTCGGGGCGGGGGGGGGAGCGGGTGTCGGGGCGGGGGGTGGGGAGCGGGTGTCGGGTCGGGGCGGGGGAGCGGGTGTCGGGTCTGGTCGGCGGGGGGGTGGGAGCGAGTGTCGGGTCTGGTCGCGGGGGTGGGGGGGAGAGCAGGAGCTGGCCGTGGGAGGAGCCTCATTCACGCAGCCCCAGTGAGGCCATTCATCCAGGGCTAGGGGCTGCGTGCTTCGGGCCCCTCCCACACAGTTCGGCGCCTGGAGCTACTGCACTTGCGTGTCGACTGTAGCGCGCATGTGCAGAGGTCCCGGCACTGTTTTCAGCGCTGGGACCTGGCTCCGCCCCCCACAGCTCGTGCTGGCTGCGCCGAGAGCCAGAGGACCTGTAAGTCGGTGGAGAATACCGATGATTTTTTTAGGCGCCGTTTTAGGCGCGAAAAACAGGCGCCCAGCTCGGAGGGGCGCCTGTTTTTTTTCTTGTGGAAACTTGGGCCCTATACCTCTAGAAATAAATACGAGTGCTTGGTTTGCTTTTTTTATGGCCTTGCTAACCTGTGTCGCAACTTTTAGTGATTTGTGTATTTGTACACCCAGACTCACACCCTCCAAGTAATAAGTGACCTCCCTATTCTTCCTACCAAAATGTAATACCTCACATTTATCTGTGTTGAACTTCACTTGCCAATGATATGCCCATTCTGCACGTTTATTAATGTCCTCCTGTAATTTGTTGCAGTCCTCCTCAATATTGACGATACTTTCTTCTTCTTAGGCACTCCCTCAGAGTCAAGGATGACTTGCTTCCACACTAAAATGAGTTCTCAGGTGACTGATGAGTCCAATGCAGGACCTACAGTCTCTGTCACAGGTGGGGCAGATAATGGTTGAAGGAACAGGGGGGTGGGGTGTTTGGATTGCTGTGCACTCCTTCTGCTGTTTACGCTTGGCTTTAGCTTGCACCTGGCAAAGAGACTCGGGTGTTCGGCGCCTTCCCGGATGCTTTTCCTCCACTTTGAGCGGTCTTGGGCCAAGGATTCCCAGTTGTCAGTGGGGATGTTGCATTTTTTCAAGGAGGATTTAAGGGTGTCCTTGAAGAGTTTCCTCTGCCCACCCGGGGCTTGCTTGCCATGCCGGAGCCCCGAGTAGAGCGCTTGTTTTGGGAGTCTCATATCGGGCATGTGGACGATGTGGCCCGTCCGACTGGTCAATGCTTCGATGCTGGGGATGTTGGACTGAGCGAGAGCACTGATGTTGGTGCGCCTATCCTGCTAATGGATTTGCAGGATCCTGCGGAGGCAGCGTTGGTGGTACTTCTCCAGTGCTTTGTGGTGCCTGCTGTACATAGTCCATGTCTCTGAACCATATAGGAGGGTGGGTATCACTACCATTCTGTAGTCCTAGCTTGGTGCCAGGTTTGTGGTCCTGGTCTTCAAACACTCTCTTCCTCAGACAACCGAAGGCTGCACTGGCACACTGAAGGTGGTGTTGGACTTCGTCATCAACGTCTGCCCTTGTTGACAGTAGGCTTCAGAGGTATGGAAAATGGTCCACGTTGCTCAAGGCCTCGTCATGGATTTTGATAATCAGGGAGCAGTGCTGTGTGGCGGGGGCAGGTTGGTAGACGATCTTTATCTTACGGATGTTTAGCGTAAGGCCATGCTCTCGTATGCTTCGGTGAAGGTGTTGATGGCTTGGAGTTCGGCCTCCGAGTGTGTGCAGATGCAGGCGTAGTCTGCGTACTGTAATTCAATGACAGAGGATGGGACGACCTTGAATCTGGCCTGGAGACAGCAGAGTTTCATATGTAGATTAGCTCCATTCCAGCGGGGAGCTTACTGAGGGTTAGATGGAGCATTGCAGCAAGGAAGATCAAGAAGAGCATTGGTGCAATGACGCAGCCTTGCTTGACCCCGGTCCAAACTTGAATTGGGTCTGTGGTGGATCAGTTGGTCAGGGTCACGGCTTGCATGTCATTGTGAAGCAGGCGAAGGATGGTGACAAACTTTTGAGGACAGCCGAATATGAGGAGGACGTTCCATAATGCTTCATGGTTGACAGTGTCGAAGGCCTTTGTGAGGTCAAAGAAAGCCACATACGGGGGTTGGTGCTGTTCCCTGCATTTCTCTTGGATTTGGTGAAGATCATGTCCATTGTGCCCCATAGTGGGCAGAATCCGCATTACGACTTTGGGAGGAGCTCTTCAGCCACAGGGAGAAGATGGTTGAAGAGGATTCTTGCGATTACTTTCCCTGTGGTAGACAGCAGGGAAATTCCTCTGTAATTACCGTAATCGGACTGATCGTCTTTCTTGAAGATGGTCACGATTACCACGTCTCTGCGTTCCCCTGACATGCTCTCCTCCTTCCAAATGAAAGAAATGAGATTGTGTATTCGCACCAATATACCCCCGAATTGGTGTCATCTGCAAATTTAGAAATTGTGTTTTTGATTCCAAAATCTAAATCGTTGATGCAAATTGTGAACAACAGTGGTCTCAGCACTGATCCCTGTGGAACACTACTACCCACATTCTGTCACTGTGGATAGCTACCCTATACCCCTACTCTCTGCTTTTAGTCTTAAAGCCAGCTAGCTATCCATTCTGCTACTTGCCCCCTGTCTCCTCATTCTCTGACCTTGTTCATCAATATATTATGGAGTACCTTATCGAAGGCCTTTTGAAAATCTAGATAAATTGCATCTTCTGCATTACCATTGTCTACTCTCTCTGTTACCTCTTCAAACGATTCAATGAGGTTGGTCAAGCAAGATTTTCCCTTTTGAAATTCATGCTGACTATTCATTATTATATTTTTGATTTCTAGACGTTCTTCTATTTTCTCCTTGAACAGGGATTCCATTATTCTTCCTATCACCAATATTAATCTGACAGGTCCTATTCCCTCTTCTTGAATATATGTAATACGTTGGCTATCCGCCAGTCCTCTTGCACTACACCTTTTTCGAATGAATTATTAAATATGTGTAGCAATGCCTCTGCTATCTCTTCCCTAGATTCTTTTAAAATGCATGGATGCAATCCATCCAGACCAGGGGTTTTATCTTCTTTGAATTTGATTATTTTCTTTAATGTATCTCCTCTTTTTATTTTAAATGCACTTACATCATTACTAATCTCATCATCCAATGTCATGTCTGTTATATATGTGGACTTGTGTTTACTCTGTACAGCCACCAGAGGGCTCATCCCCTGGAGTCTCAAGGGATCCCATAATTCCTTGGGAGCACAGATATTTAAGGAGGCTTCACAGATTGGAGAAGCACTCTGGAGACCTGCAATAAAAGACTAAGGTCACATTTTATTTTGAGCTCACAGTGTTTAGTCTGACTCTCTCTCCATACACAACAACTGGCGACGCGATACAGATAGCGAACCCAAAGATGCAGAGAACAGTGGGCATCCTGGAGAAATTTTCGGAGGGAGATGATCGGGAAACTTTTGTGGAGCGACTCGACCAATACTTCGTGGCTAACGAGATAGATGGGGAAGAGAGCACTGCCAAATGAAGGGCGATCCTCCTCACCGTCTGTGGGGCACCAACATATGCCCTCATGAAGAATCTGCTCACTCCAGCGAAACCCACAGAGAAATCGTACGACGATTTGTGCACACTGGTCCGAGAGGAAAGCGTTCTGATGGCGAGGTACCGGTTCTACACCTACAAAAGGTCTGAAGGCCAGGAAGTGGTGAGTTATGTCGCCGAGCTAAGATGCCGAGCAGGACATTACGAATTTGAAGGACATTTGGAGCACATGCTCAGAGACTTTCGTACTTCGCATTGGCCACGAAACCATACTTCGCAAACTTTTGACTGTAGAGACCCCAACCTTGAGTAAGGCCATAGCGATAGCCCAGGCGTTCATTGCCACCAGTGACAATACGAAGCAAATCTCTCAACACACAAGTGCTGCTACAAGTACTGTGAACAAAATGATGTTGTTTTCGAATCGTAACGTACAGGGCAGGTCACACATACCTGCAGCTGCATGTCCGCAGCTGACTCACCAGAGTCCACCATCAAGGGTGATGAATGCAAGGCCATTAACACCTTGTTGGCGCTGCGGGGGTGATCATCATTTCAATTCATGCCAATTCAAAGAGTACGTTTGCAAGGGCTGTGGAACAATGGGACACCTCCAACGAGTGTGCAGGCGAGCTGCTAAGCCTGTTAAACCTGCAAACCACCATGTTGCAGAGGAGGACAGATCCACCGAGCATCACGATGAACCAGAGCCTCGATTCACATTCACCACGAATTGTCCCCCGATAATGCTGAATGTTGAACTAAATGGACTCCCGGTGTCAATGGAGCTGAACACGGGCGCGAGCCAGTCCATCATGGGCAAAAAGACTTTCGAAAGGTTGTGGTGCACACGGCCTCAAGGCCAGTCTTAACTCCAGTTCACATGAAACTAAGAACTTACACGAACGAACTGATTCCTGTAATCGGCAGTGCCACCGTAAAGGTCCCCTACAATGGAGTGGTGCACAAGCTACCACTCTGGGTGGTACCGGGCAATGATCCCACGCTGCTCGGCAGGAGCTGGCTGGGAAAGATACGCTGGAACTGGGACGACATCCGAGCGCTATCACCCGCTGACGACACTTCGTGTGCCCAGGTCTTAAACAAATTTCCTTCGCTGTTCGAACCAGGCATCGGGAAATTCCAAGGAGCAAAAGTGCAGATCCACCTAATTCTGAGGGCGCAACCCATCCATCACAAGGCGAGAGCAGTACCGTACATGATGAGAAAAAGGATAGAGATTGAGCTAGACCGGCTGCAAAGAGAGGACATCATTTCACCGATCGAGTTCAGCGATTGGGCCAGTCCTATTGTCCCAGTCCTCAAGAGAGGTGGCACCATCAGAATCTGTGGCGATTACAAAGTAACTATCAATCGTTTCTCCCTGCAGGACCAATACCCACTACCAAAGGCCAACGACCTCTTTGCAATGCTGGCAGGAGGAAAAACGTTCACAAAGCTGGATCTGACTTCAGCTTACATGACTCAGGAACTGGAGGAATCATCGAAGGCTCTCACCTGCATCAACACGCACAAGGGCCTTTTTGTTTATAACAGATGCCCATTTGGAATCCGATCAGTGGCGGCGATATTCCAGAGAAACATGGAAAGCTTACTGAAGTTGGTCCCGCACACCGTGGTCTTCCAGGACGACATCTTGGTCACAGGTCGGAACACAGTCGAGCACCTGCAGAACCTGGAGGAGGTTCTTAGTCGACTCAACCGCATGGGGCTCAGGGTAAAATGCTCGAAGTGCATTTTCCTGGTACCTGAAGTGGAGTTCTTGGGAAGGAGGATTGCAGCGGACGGCATCAGGCCCACCAACGCGAAGACGGAGGCAATCAAGAACGCACTGAGGCCACAGAGCGTGACGGAGCTGCGGTCGTTTCTGGGACTCTTGAACTACTTTGGTAACTTCTTACCGGGTCTCAGCACCCTGCTAGAACCATTACATGTCTTACAATGAAAAGGGGGCAAATGGGTTGGGGGCAAAAGCCCAAGAAAATGCTGTTGTAAAAACAAGAAAATTGTTATGCTCAAACAAATTGCTTGTGTTGTATGATCCATGTAAACGTTTGGTACCTAGCATGTGATGCATCATCATATGGCATCTGGTGTATATTGCAACAAGCTAATGATTTTGGGAAACTGCAACCGGTTGCTTATGCATCCAGGAGTCTGTCTAAGGCTGAGAGAGCCTACAGCATGATTGAAAAAGAAGCGTTAGCGTGTGTCTATGGGGTAAAGAAAATGCATCAATACCTGTTTGGGCTAAAATTCGAATTGAAACTGACTATAAGCCACTTATATCCCTGTTTTCCGAGAGTAAAGGGATAAATACCAACACATCAGCCCGCATCCAGAGATGGGCGCTCACATTGTCCACATACAACTATGCCATCCGTCACAGGCCAGGCACAGAAAACTGCGCCGATGCTCTAAGTAGGCTGCCATTGGCCACCACAGGGGTGGAAATTGCGCAGCTCGCAGATCTAGCCATGGTTATGGAAGCATTTGAGAGTGAGCAATCACCCGTCACTGCCCGGCAGATCAAAACCTGGACAAGCCAGGACCCCTTATTATCTCTAGTCAAAAGCTGTGTACTTCATGGGAGCTGGTCCAGTGTCCCAGTGGAAAACAAGGAAGAGATAAAGCCATTCCAGCGGTGCAAAGATGAAATGTCTATACAGGCAGACTGTCTTCTGTGGGGCAATCGAGTACTGGTCCCCAAGAAGGGCAGAGACACTTCAACAATGACCTCCACAGTACTCACCCAGGCATCGTAATGATGAAAGCGATAGCCAGATCCCACGTGTGGTGGCCCGGTATTGATGCGGACTTAGAGTCTTGCTTTCACAAATGTAATACATGCTCGCAGTTGAGCAATGTACCCAGGGAGGCACCGCTAAGTTTATGGTCTTGGCCCTCCAAACCGTGGTCGAGGGTACACGTCGACTATGCAGGCCCGTTCTTGGGTAAAATGTTCCTTGTGGTTGTAGACGCATACTCCAAGTGGATTGAATGTGAGATAATGTCGGCTAGCACGTCTGCTGCCACTATTGAAAGCCTGCGGGCCATGTTTGCCACACATGGCTTCCCCGATGTCCTGGTGAGCGACAACGGCCATGTTTTACCAGTGCTGAGTTCAAACATGTCACATCTGTCCCATTTAAACCTGCGTCCAATGGTCAGGCAGAGAGAGCAGTGCAAACCATCAAGCAAGGCTTGAAGAGGATAACTGAAGGCTCAATGCAGACTCGCCTATCCCAAGTCCTGCTTAGCTACCGCACGGGCTTGGTGGTGGTGTGAGCTGTGAGGAGGACACTATGAGGCTTCAGGGTGACTTGGACAGGTTAGGCGAGTGGGGAAATACATAGCAGATGCAGTATTAATGTGGATAAATGTGAGGTTATCCACTTTGGGGGCAAAAACACGAAGGCAGAATATTATCTGAATGGTGGCAGATTAGGAAAAGGGGAGCTGCAGTGAGTCCTGGGTGTCATGATTCATCAGTCATTGAAAGTTGGCATGCAGGTACAGCAGGCGGTGAAGAAGGCAAATGGTATGTTGGCCTTCATAGCAAGGGGATTTGAGTATAGGAGCAGGGAAGTCTTGCTGCAGTTGTACAGGGCCTTGGTGAGGCCCCATCTGGAATATTGTGTTCAGTTTTGGTCTCCTAATCTGAGGAAGGACGTTCTTGCTATTGAGGGAGTGCAGCGGAGGTTCACCAGACTGATTCCAGGGATGGCTGGACTGACATATAAGGAGAGACTGGATCAACTGGGCCTTTATACACTGGAGTTTAGAAGGATGAGAGGGGATCTCATAAAAACATATAAGATTCTGACTGGACTGGACAGGCTAGATGCGGAAGACTGTTCCCGATGTTGGGGAAGTCCAGAACCAGGGGACACAGTCTTAGGATAAGGGGCAGGCCGTTTAGGACTGAGATGAGGAGAAACTTCTTCACTCAGAGAGTTGTTAACCTGTGGAATTCTTTGCCGCAGAGAGTTGTTGATGCCAGTTCATTGGATATATTCAAGAGGGAGTTAGATATGGCCCTTATGGCTAAAGGGATCAAGGGGTATGGAGAGAAAGCAGGAAAGGGGTACTGAAGGAATGATCAGCCATGATCTTATTGAATGGTGGTGCAGGCTCGAAGGGCCGAATGGCCTACTCCTGCACCTATTTTCTATGTTTCTATATTTCTATGAGACCCCACTCACTCATTGGGATCTCACCTGCTGAACTGCTCATGAAAAGAGCACTTAAGACAAGGCTCTCGTTAGTTCACCCTGATCTACATGAACAGCTAGAAAGCAGGCGACTTTAACAAAGTGCATACCATGATAGCGCAAATGTGTCATGCGAGATTGAAATCAATGATCCTGTATTTATATTAAATTATGGACAAGGTCCCAAGTGGTTTCCCGGCCAAAGAGGGGAGCAGGGTGTTTCGGGTCAAACTTTCAAATGGACTCATTCACCGGAAACACTTGGACCAAATCAAACTCAGATTCACGGACTATCCTGAGCAACCTAACTTGGACCCTACCTTTTTTGATCCCCCAACATACACACCAGTGGCAACCAGCATCATGGTTGACCACGAAACAGAACCCATCATCCACAGCAGCCCTGCAGGGCCCAACACAACAGGCAGTCCAGCAAGGCCAGCTGCATAGCAGCCCAGTGAGGGCGCAACAAATGATTCAACAACACCAGCTTTCACGCCGAGACAATCAACCAGGGCAAGAAGGGTCCCAGATCGACTCACATTGTAAATAGTTGCACTATTGACTTTGGCGGGGAGTATTGTTATATATGTAGACTTGTATTTACTCTGTACAGCCACCAGAGAGCTCATCCCCTGGAGTTCCAAGGGATCCCATAATCTCTTGGGAGCACAGGTATTTAAGGAGGCTTCACAGGTTGGAGAGGCACTCTGGAGACCTGCAATAAAAGACTAAGGTCACACTTTACTTTGAGTTCCGTCTGACTCTTGCTCCATACACAATGTCCACCTGTTCTATCTCCCTGGTAAATGCTGAAGCAAAATAATGATTTAATGTCTCTACCATCTCTCTACCATTACCTGTGATAGTATCCTGTCTATCCCTTAATGGCCCTTTTCCCATCCCAAGCTTCCTTTTTTTTTATTGATGTGCCTGTAAAATATTTTACTGTTTTGTTTTATGTTCCTTATTAATTTAATTTCATAGTTCCTCTTTGCCTTCCTAATTGTGTTTTTTTTTTACTTCTAATCTCTTCATATTTTCCCTCATCATGCACTCACCTGCTGTCCATGTACTTAATGTAGGCCTCTTTCCTTACCCTTAATTGTTCCCTTATGGCTTTATTCATCCATGGAGCCTCATTAGTGTTTAGTTCTTTCCTTTTAGCAAAATATATTGTTCCTGCACTCTTTTGAACAACTTTTTAAATGTTTCCCATTGCTATTCTACATTGTTGTTTGCCAATATTGTTGCCCATTTTATTTTCCCAAGTTCTATTCTCAGCCCCTCAAAATCAGCTTTTCTCCAATCTATTATTCTGTTTTTCGTCACTAGGGAATTTTAGGCCAGCGATCATTCTAGCAGCCCTTTTCAAAATGCCTCAATGTCACCCACTATGTGAGGAGTCCAAACTGGACACAGTAGTTCAGATGAGACCTAACTTGTACAAAGACATTATAGTTATTTTAGTTTTATACTGGATTGTTCTACTTATGCATCCTCGTACTCAATTTGCCCCAGCAGTAGCCTTTCGGCACTGCTCATGCACCTTCAGCGACATGTGTTTTAATGCCTAGGCCTCCTTCCTGCTTGATAAGCTTTAATTCGATACCAAGCATGGTATATACGTGCTTGGCATTAGTCCTACTCGTGTGTGGCACTGCGTTTATGAACACATTAAAAGACACATGCTCGATGTGGGCCCAATCCCCCATTGCATCTAGATCAGATTGTAGCTTTCTTTTCTCATCGGGGGTCCTGACACTAGCACAGATATTCAAGTTGTCCGCAATCTTGTGGACTGAACCCATAACACCTTCATCTCGATTATTGTTGTAGATTGTGAAGAGCAACAGTCCCAACTCGGTGCCCAGTAGGACTGCATGCAGTAGCACTTCTATTATTAACAACTGCGTGAAGTTAAACAATTCCCTATCCAATCCAGGATCTACCCTCGTATTTCATAGGGTTTATCATACAAAGTAACCTGATCAATAGATATATATTATTAGGCTAGAAATTACTTTTGCCAATATTGGTGGACAAACCCTTAATGCATTTGCGTGGCAATCATCTGTCTGCTTTTTTAATGGAGGCGTTAACCCATTTTTTAAAGTGTGTTAACACCTCCTTCAAAACAATGGACAGAAGTATGTCAAACAAGCATACCAAGTGTTTACCCAGTAATATAGCCAACAGTAATTTCAAGGATTTAATATATGGAATATTTTGGAATTTTGTTCAGTTGCCTTCTAGGGTTGAAGGTAAAAAATTCAGAGCTCTCTTTTCTTGGACGTATTCCTCACCTACCTTGGGAAATTGAGCACACTGGGGAGTGTCCTCGTCAGTGCAAATTTTACATGGTCTGTTGGAACAAACTGACTCACTTTGACTGAATTACCTTTTCTTGTTCCACATTTTCTTATGTTCTTGCATGGATGACTGAGAAAGCACCAGTAGAAGATGTAGTATGCATTCTGTGATTTTCAATAAAATACTTCTGAGTCTGTCTTTATCCAGAAGCATTTAAGAGGTACAGCTAAGGCTAATATAAATGTATTGCCTTGTCTTTCTTATGTAGGTTTAGGAAGCATGCCAATGTGGAGTGTTTTGAGCTGTTAACCGAGAGGAATATCAAATTTATAGCATAAGGCACAGATCTGCATACTATAGAAATTATTTAATGCTGAGCTTTTCAGGATGATTCATGCTATTATTATTTTCATTAGGGTATTGTGAATGTGTGGTGATATGATCTGAAGAGTTTTACATATCACTCACCAACCCCTCTGTAAATAACAGGTGGCTTACAGTTGCTAAATGTTTTCCTTAGATTAGAGAGTATGGGTGAAATTGCCCTTTTTTGCGCTCTGTTAGCGCGCCGGGAAATGCTAACGGGGCACAATTGCCTTTTCGCCTGGGGGCAGACAGCGGTTGCGCCTGGGCGAAATTGCCCCAGAGACTTTGGGGGCGATTTGAAGTTAGCGCGACATCATTGCCATGTACGCCGACCCCTCACCGCCCTGCGGGGGAAATTGCTGTGCCAGCTTCGCAGGGTGTTGACATCCGCCCGAGGTGCCCCTTAAAGTGGAGGCCGTGCGGCCGACTCTTACGTCTCGACCAGGCCGCCATTATTCAGCCCGGCACACCTCTTTGGCTGCCGGGCTGCTGGCCTGGTCGAGATTGTCCTTGGTGGCCCAGTGGTGGCCACCAAAGGGCCTGCAGAGCCCACAGCGGCTCTCTCCTTTAACTGAAGGGGAGGGGCGTTGTGGCGTGTCAATGCTACACAGAGCTTCTGCATAGCGCTGACCCCTTCAGCACTGACGCCTTGGGAGAGCCCCTGAAACGACTGCGCTCTGCCTCGTTTGAGGGGTGCAAAGGGCAATTCCACACCGGGGCTGGACTTCCCGCTCGGGCGATGACTGTCCCGGGTCCGGAAGGTTACCACCCCCGAACAGGGCACGGGGCAATTTTGGCCCCTACATTTGTAACTTTTTAATGGCTGAGGAACGAATTAGTGGGGAAATCACTCTGTTGTAAAGGATGGTGGAACAGCTTTGTGCATCTGAATGATAGCTTCATCTGTTTTTATCATGAGTAACACCTGGAGAGGTTGTTAAGCGAATTTGAATGCATAATTTGGCTTAAACCTGACAAAATATCACTGAGGACAGCTGTAACAGAAATTTCTTTGTAATGTTACATCAACCTGTACATTTTCACTGCCCTGTCTACACGGCAGACAAATATTCACACTCACAGCTCTATTTAGCTGATAGCAGATAACCATATTTTTTTGGTTCTTTTCTGATCATGTGCATTGCTAAGATATTGTTAAGTCTGTAAATAGGTTAAATGAGAAGTGTTTTATGTTGAAACGCAGACAGCACAAAAAGTCTCGAAGGTGCCAAACCAAGAGTTTAGTGAAAGCTTCAAACATTCAGGATTCAGACCTTTCGTCTTCATCATGTGCATGTGATTATCAGAGAAACCAAACACACACAGTTTTATGATTGAACTTACTAAATCAAATTAAATGTATTTGGCCTCAACCTTCAAAGTAAAGCAGACTGAAAAAGAGATGATACGGCACCTAAAGGGCAGACTGAGCAGAACTGCTGCTGTAATCTCGTTCTGCTTCAGAAGGCATAACTGTTGATTTGTGTGTTATTTATGTTGGAGGAATGAAAAACACAAATAGAAAACTGTCACGGTGTTCCCACAGCTAAAGGAATTACCTCTTTAAAAACTGTAGAAATCCTTGCTGTAACGCGATATGGGTTCTAGCTAATTATGCATTAGAGAACTGCACTGCCTCATGTTTTGTCTTTTAGAATCAACTCTCTAGAAAAGAAAGCAACTGGTGATAAATATTTTAAACACTTTCAGAAGAATCCAGACTTGTATGTCATAATTTTTCTTTATTTTCATTAAACCCCCCAAAATTGTATCCAATTTTTCCTCCCTCCCTACAGGCAATTGCATTTGCTTGAACACTTTCGCTGTTTATATAAAGGTTTTTTACTTTGTAAGTAGCAGTTTTAATTGGACAGATTGATAATGAGTTCATTTATTTTGAACACTCAACATACATCAACACCAAGATGTAGCTATTTTACACTTTTAAACGTGGTTCTTTGAGTTAAAATATTCCTGTGTACGTCTGGTTATATTCACTCTATAAGAATAACTGCCATTGCCTTGAAGAGTATGAACTTAAGCAGCAGAACAGTATATATTGGAAATAACACCCTGCTTGTGTAGTGTGTTTAAGAGCTGTAAACTTGGCATTGTGACAGCTTTATAAAGAGCTCCTTTGTGTTCCAGTCTTGCAACACACTCCAAGACAGCTGTGCCAGATCAATATTTTCTTTTAAATAATTACTAGTCTGTTGTTTTCTTTTAAGTTGATTACTAATACTTTTGTAGTGAAAAATTCTATTTCATTTTCATCTTTACATACAAAATACTTGCATTGAAACTATGGATGCATCAAAGGCTTTATATTGTACAGAACGCTGTATTTTGTTTTTATTTATACCTACATCTTTCTCCATGTCAAGTAAATTGGAAGAATTAAAAAATTTTTATGAGCTACTATTCCAAACTTTTAGCCCTCTGAATCCACTGGGATTTTGCTGGTCACCTGCTGTAACTCTGAGTACTGGAGGACCAAAGCAGCCACTGGAAAACGGCAGGGACCCAATTGCACCAGGTCTCTACCATTTCCTGGATCTTTCAACATATCTTGTAAGGGGCAGAAGCTCCGCCCACACTTTACAGGGCAGAAGCTCCACCCACATCATACAGGGCAGAAGCTCCACCCACACTATACAGGGCAGAAGCTCCACCCACACCTTACAGGGCAGAAGCTCCGCCCACACTTTACAGGGCAGAAGCTCCACCCACACCTTACAGGGCAAATTCCTTAGGGGACCATATCCAGGAGCAACAACTTGTATTTATATAGCGCCTTTAACATAGTGAAACACCCAAGACACTTCACAGGAGTGTTATGAGACAACAAATTTGACACTGAGCCACATAAGGAGAAATTAGGGCAGGTTGGTCAAAGCGGTAGGTTTTAAGGAGTGTTTTGAAGGAGGAAAGAGAGGCGGAGAGGATTAGGCAGGGAATTTCAGAGCTTAGGGCCTAGGCAACAGAAGGCACGGCCACCAGTGGTTGAGCAATTATAACCCGGGATGCTCAAAAGGGCAGGATTTGAGGAGCGCAGACTTCTTGGGGGGTTATAGGGCTGGAGTAGATTACAGAGATAGGGAGGGGCAAGGCCACGGAGGGATTTGAAAACAAGGATGAGAATTTTGAAATTGAGGTGTTGCTTAACCGGAAGCCAATGTAGGTCAGTGACCACAGGGGTGATGGGTGAGCGGGACTTGGTGCGTGCAGCCAAATTTTGGATCACCTCTAGTTTATGTAGGGTAGAATGTGGGAGGCCAGCCAGGTGTTGGAATAGTCAAGTCTAGAGGCAACAAAAGCATGATGGGAGCGTCAGCAACAGATAAGCTGAGGCAAGGGTGGAGACGGGCAATGTTAACGGAGCTGGAAATAGGCAGTGTTAGTTACGCTGCGGATATGTGGTTGAAAGCTAATTTCAAAGTCAAATATGACACCAAGGTTGCAAACAGTTTGGTTCAGCCTCAGACACAAGTTGGGGAGAGGGATGGATTCCCTGCGCCGTGAGTTCTAGCTTGTCTGGCTCAGTAAGGACATGGCGTATCTCTGGAGACCAGTATGCCAAATGAGATGAGGCGCACTGGTCAGATGGATCAAAGTGGGCTCGCTGTTGGGGGGGCGGTCCAGGTCACGAAAAAAGACTAAGCCCCCAAAAAAGGAACTTTTATTAAGAAGCTGATCAACCCCCTCACACAGGTTGCCTGGGATCTGGATGGGCGAACCCTGAGCAGAACACTCTTTTCCCTGAAGCATGCATACACTGGGAATGCATGTATAATGGCGCCTGTGGCTGCCTGCCTCATGCAGGTTAGATGCCCTCCCACTGACCCCAGAAACTCCAGCAGCGTCCAAACAGGAGGGAACCAGCGGGCGCAATCCTAGCATAATCACTAGTTTCGTGTCGAAAGGAATTTTGGGGCCGATATTCTTCATTGTTAGCTTTTGATTAATACGCCAATTTCAAAACTGCCATGATCACCCACCTCCTGAAAAGAAAATGCTCAACTCCTCTCCCCTGAATAACGATTAACCCATCTCTAACATAGGTACACTGTTGGAATTTAACTAGTTTACACCAAACTTCCCAACAAATATCACTGGTAAGCTTTGTATTGATTATCAAGATAAGACTATTCTACCTGATAGGTCATTGACTTTCAGGGTGAACGGAAACCAAATAGGAAGAATCCCAGTCCACAGTCTACCCACCCAGTCCCAGCAATGACCAAGCTAGCTGGCCAGTCATCAACAGTGCCCTAGAATACTGTGGACCTGTCTGGCTCAGGAATTGTATTACAAAGTCTTCCTCAGAGGTTTCAGTCTCTCATGGCCAGGTGTACCACTTTGATATCAACTCATCTCTCATCTACTTACCTTTTTCTCCCTCTCCCCCTCCCCGCCGCCCTTCCCAGGTGATAGTCACTAATTGGTCATAAGACAACTCACATGTATAACTTTAAGCCTTCATTTCATGAACATCAGGTAGCAGGGAGTCCTCTTAAGTGGCATGGTGAACACCATGTTACCATGTGTGTGAGTGCATTGCCACCACTCTCCTGACGACAGCACAGATACACACCATACACCATCAAGTGATATTTCCTCCTGTTGGAAATGCAGAGTTTCAGCAGTAACTGCTTTCCTCTCTACAACCCAGCAAAAGGGTGGTAGAGGCAGAAACCCTCATAGCATTTAAAATGTACTTGGATATGCACTTGAAGTGCTGTAACCTACAAGGCTGTGGACCAAGAGCTAGAAAGTGCGATTAGGCTGGATAGTTCTTTGTCGGCTGGCACGGACACGATGGGCCGAATGGCCTCCTCCTGTGCTGTAAACTTCTATGATTCTATGAAAGTAAGCACTAAACCCTAAGTGTATGAATGTACATCTTGGCTTCCAGGTAGTACCTATCCGCTATCTCAAGTCTTAGAGTTTGCTAATCAGCTGTATGATGAAGAAGGATCTAAACAGGACAGCACGTGACAGACCAGCCACCTTAATGTTCTCCAAATCCAAATCCAATGTCATGTGCCAGGCTTAATCATCACCAGCTGAATCATCTAGATCCCTATGTAAAGAGCTTTGGCTAAGAGGCATACCTGATATGAGGCTGCATGCTGAGGAGAAAGCTGGAGTTCCTTCTCTCTGTAATTGTTTCTCCTCGGGGTCACAAATAGACCTTATAGTTTAAGAACATAAGAAATAGGAGCAGGAGTAGGCCACCTGACCCCTCTGCTCTGCCATTTAATAAGATCATGGCTGATCTGATCATGGACTCAGCTCCACTTCCCTGCCCGCTCCTCATAAGTCTTTATGTCCTTATCGCTCAAAAATCTGTCTATTTCCGCCTTAAATATATTCAGTGACCTAGCCTCCACAACTCTCTGGGGCAGAGAATTCCATTGATTTACAACCCTTTGAGAGAAGAAATTCCTCCTCATCTCAGTTTTAAATGGGCGGCCCCTTATTCTGAGACAATGTCCCCTAGTTTTAGTTTCCCCTATGAGTAGAAATATCCTCTCTGCATCCACCTTATCGAGCCCCCTCATTATCTTATATGTTTCGATAAGATCACCTCTCATTCTTCTGAACTCCAATGTGTATAGGCCCAACCTACTCAACCTATCATCAAAATTAAATTACCTCATCTCCGGAATCAACCAAGTGAACCTTCTCTGAACAGCCTCCAATGCAAGTATGTCCTTCCTTAAATACGGAGACCAAAACTGTACGCAGTACTCCAGGTGTGGCCTCACCAATACTCTGTACAGTTGTAGCAGGACTTCTCTGCTTTTATACTCTATCCCCCTTGCAATAAAGGTCAAGATTCAATTTGCCTTCCTGATTATTTGCTGTACCTGCACTCTAACATTTTGTGTTTCATGCACAAGGACCCCCAGGTCCCTCTACTGCAGACTTAGCAATTTTTTTCCATTTAAATTATAATTTGCTTTTCTATTATTTCTGCCAAAGTGGATAACCTCACATTTTCCGACATTAGACTCCATCTGCCAAATTTTTGCCCACTCACTTAGCATGTCTATACCCCTCTCTAGATTGTGTCCCACTCAGAATTTACTTTCCCCCGAATCTTTGTATCATCAGCAAACTTGGCTGTATCACACTCAGTCCCTTCATGCAAGTCATTAATATAGATTGTAAATAGTTGAGGACCCAGCACTGATCCCTGCGGCACCCCACTAGTCACAGTTTGGCAACCGGAAAATGACTCATTTATCCCGACTCTCTGTTTTCTGTTAGTTAGCCAATCCTCTATCCATGCTAATATATTACCCCCAAGCCCGTGAACTTTAATCTTGTGCAGTAACCTTTTATGTGGCACCTTATCGAATGCCTTCTGGAAATCCAAAGGCACAACATCCACTGGTTCCCCCTTATCCATCCTGTGGGTTACATCCTCAAAGAACTCCAGCAAATTTGTCAAACACGATTTCCCTTTCATAAAACCATGCTGACTCTGCTTGATTGAATTATGCTTTTCCAAAAGTCCCGCTACTGCTGCCTTAATAATGGACTTCAGCATTCTCCTAACTGATCTATAGTTTCCTGCTTTTTGTCTGCCTCCTTTTTTTAAATAGGGGCATTACATTTGCGGTTTTTCAATACGCTGGGACCGCCTCAGAATACAGGGAATTTTAGTAGATTACAACTAATGCATCCACTATCTCTGCAGCCACTTCTTATAAGACCCTGGGATGTAAGCCATCAGGTCCAGGGGACTTCTCTGCCTTTAGTCCCAATATTTTACCAAGAACTACTTCATTAGTGATAGTGATTGGATTAAGTTCCTCCCTCCCTATAGCCCCTTGATTATCCACTATTGGGGAATTTTTAGTGTCTTCTACCGTGAAGACCGATACAAAATATTTGTTCAACGTCTCTGCCATTTCCTTGTCCTCCATTAATAATTCCCCAGTCTCATCCTCTAGGGGACCAACATTTACTTTAGCCACTCTTTTCCTTTTCAAGTACCTGTCGAAACTCTTACTATCTGTTTTTATATTTCGTGCTCGTTTTCATAATCTATCTTCCCTCTCGTTATCATTTTTTTAGTTGTTCTTTGCTGGCTTTTAAAAGTTTTGCATCCTCTGCCCTCCCACTAGTCTTGGCCACATTGTATGCCCTTGTTTTCAATTTGATACCATCCTTTATTTCCTTAGTTAGTCATGGATGGTTAACCCTTCGCTTAGTCTTCCCTTCTCATTGGGATATATTTTTGTTGCGAGTTATGAAATATCTCCTTAAATGTTTGCCACTGCTCATCAACCGTCCCATACCTTAATCTATTTTCTCAGTCCACTTTAGCCAACTCTGCCCTCATATCTTTGTAATCTCCTTTATTTACGCTTAGGACACTGGTTTGAGAACCAACTTTCTCACCCTCCAACTAAATTTGAAATTCAACCATGTTATGGTCACTCATTCCTCGAGAACCCTTTACTACAAGATCATTTATTAATCCTGTCTCATGACACAGTACCAGAACTAAGATAGCCTGTTCCCTGGTTGGTTCCGCAACGTACTGTTCAAGGAAACTATCTCAGATACACTCTATGACCTCTTCCTCAAGGCTCCCCTGACCAATTTGCTTTGTCCAATCAATATGAAAGTTAAAAACGCCCATGATTATTGCCGTTCCTTTATTACAAGCCTCCATTACTTCTTGGTTTATACTCCGTCCTGTATCTCTTGGATGAGTTGAAGAAAGCCTTTCTGTTGCATGCGTAAAAGTTTTAAACCAGAAAGGGGAACTTTCGGGACATTTTTATTAGATGTCACTGGCTTAGCCTATATTAGGACACTACTTTCAGTGAAGACTCTTTGCCTCTTCTCATCATTAGCCCAAAGATTCTGTGACCAATCTGAAGTTTGCCTCCACCAGAAATCTGAGTACTGATTTGAAACTATAATTTCAAAATCTGCCCCTTGTAGCTTCCAAACAATAACTTTAAGACCCATTACTGAGCTATGCAGAACCATAAAAAACAGTTGGGTATTCAGTGGCATTAACATCGCTGGGTCCCCCACCATCAACATCTGGGGGGGTCACCATTGACAAAGAAATTCAACATAATGGCCCAGAAATTGCAGTCGGAGGCTTCCCGAGGGCGGATACCTCCGACCACAATAATTTCTACGAAAGTACCTGGTTGTCCCGAAGGTTCACCGACTTGCGGTCCTGGGGCTCTACACGAAGCCCAGCGTAGTTTCATATGGATCTCTGAGATCACATGGGCCAGCCCAACCGATCAGAGTAGGGTGGTCTCCATTCATACTTGTAGTAATTCCGTATGTACGGAGCTGCCATTAGTATGAATAGGAACACCCCCCAAAACACAAAAGCACTGAAAATAAATTTAACAAACACATTAAATATTTTATACCAAAATTAATTTTTTGGAATTTTTTTTAAAATGTTGTAACATGGCTAAAAATAAACTTACTTTAAATATAAAAATGAGTGATAACGTTTTATTTTTCTATTTTTTTAAATTCTTACGCTGGTAAAAGCAAGTCTTACATATGCTTTTACCAGTGTAAGAATTTGAAGGACATTCGCTGGGCAGGAGTTGGGCAAATAACCCTACTCTCGGCCCGCGGAAGCTCTTTTCCTTTGCATGTGCGCGATCTGTCAAAAGATAGATTGCAAGTGGTGGGTTTAGGTGCGTGCGCTTCGCATGCCTACACCTGGAACTTGCGGGGACCCCATGGGTGCATGCGCACTTCGTACGCACCTGTGAGGAGCACGATTTCAGGCCCAATCAGACCCATAAAGGCTCTGGCTACTAGAGCAGGTCAGAGGCTGGCTATTCTGCAGTATGGCTCATCTCCTGACTCTGCAAAGTCTCTCCACCACCTACAAGGCACAAATCAGGAGTGTGATAATATACTCTCCACTTGCCTGGTTAAGTGCAGCTACAACTCAAGAATCTTGACACCATCCAAGACAAAGTAGTTTGCTTGATTGGTGCCTCAACCACCAGTCTAAATTTTCACTCCCTCCACCACCGGCGCACTGTGGCTGCAGTGTGTATTAGCTGTAGGATGCATTGCAGCACTCGACATGGATTCTTCGGCACCACCTCCCAAACCAGTAACCTCCATCACCTATGTGCATGGCAGAAGATGCATAAGAATTACATCACTTCCAAGATCCCCTCCAATGTCACACATCATCCTGATTTAGACGTATCTCTCCATTCCTTTGTCATCTCTGGGTGAAAATCCTGGAACTCGCTAACTAAACACATTGTGGGAGCATTTTCACCATACAGACTGCAGAGGTTAAACAAGAAAGGGAAACTATAGATGGGCAATAAATGCCGGCCTTACCAGCAAAACTCACATCTCAGGAATTAATGAAACAAATTGTAATTCTAACACAAGATATTCAACTCATTTACTTTTTTCATATATATGTGAAATGTTTCCCTTGTAAATGGTGTAACGTTTGTTTTGTTACTGCTTTCACAAAAACAATTCTTAAAAGATTGGAATGCTAATTGTATCCTTTATTTTGTAACTATTTGTGGGAATTGTCTAATTTTTGTTACGCTTTTAACTGCATTCAGTCTTCAAATTGAACCTATTGAATCTTCATGACTGCAAAAGCTTCTATAGATATGTGAAGAGAAAAAGATTAGTGAAGACAAACGTAGGTTCCTTGCAGTCAGATTCAGGTGAATTTATAATGGGGAATAAAGAAATGGCAGACCAGTTGAACAAATACTTTGGTTCTGTCTTCATGAAGGAGGACACAAATAACTTTCCAGAAATACTAGGGGACCTAGGGTCTTGTGAGAAGGAGGAACTGAAGGAAATCCTTATTAGGCGGTAAATTGTGTTAGGGAAATTGATGGGATTGAAGGCCGATAAATCCCCGGGGCCTGATAGTCTGCAGCCCAGAGTACTTAAGGAAGTGGCCCTAGAAATAGTGGATGCATTTGTGGTTATTTTCCAGCAATCTATCAACTCTGGATCAGTTCCTATGGATTGGAGGGTAGGTAATGTAACAACACTTTTTAAAAAGGGAGGGAGAGAGAAAGCGGGTAATTATAGACCGGTTAGCCTGACATCAGTAGTGGGGAAAATGTTGGAATCAATTATTAAAGATGAAATAGCAGTGCATTTGGAAAGCAGTGACAGGATCGGTCCAAGTCAGCATGGATTTATGAAAGGAAAATCATGCTTGACACATCTGGAATTTTTTGAGGATGTAACTAGTAGAGTGGACAATGGAGAACCGCAGCTATTCACAATCTATATCAATGATTTGGATGAGGGGACCAAACGTAATGAGCCGAAAATTGCGGTCAGAGGCTTCCTTCGTACGAACGCCTGTGACCCGAAAAAAATCTACAAAATTATCTGTTGGTCCCGGAAGAACATAGGATTCTGGTCGGAGGCCTTCATTCGCTGCGCAGCGCACGAGAAGATGTCTTTGACGTACGTATATGTTGGAATCACGGGGCCTGGACCACCAATCACTATGGAGTATTCTCATTGATAAAAATGGGAACTCCGTTTGTAGCTGCGGCCCAAGCACCAATCCTTGTGGCATCCCATTAGTTACAGCCTGCCAACCCAAAAATGATCTGTTTATTCCTACTCTCTGTTTCCTGTCCGTTAACCAATCCTCAATCCATGCTAGTATATTACCCCCAATCCCATGAACCCTAATTTTGTTCAATAACCTCTTGTATGATACCTTATCGAATGCCTTCAGAAAATCCAAATACACCACATCCATTGGTTTCCCACTTATCTATTCTGCTAGTTGCAACCTCAAAAAACTATTGATCAAACATGATTTAGGTTTCATAAATCCATGTTGACTCTGCCCAATCTTCTTATTATTTTCTAAGTGCCCCTTAATAATTGATTCGAGCATTTTCCCTACTACTGATGTCAGGCTAACTGGTCTGTAGTTCCCCATTTTCTTTCTCCCTCCTTTCTTAAATAGCGGGGTTACATTAGCTACCTTCCAATATGCGGGAGCCGTTGTAGAATCTATGGAATTCTGGAAGATGACAACCAATGCATCCACTATCTCTATAGCCACCTCTTTCAAAACCCTAGAATGTAGGCCATCAAGTCTAGGGGCTTTATCGGCTTTCAGTCCCATTAATTTCTCCAGTATTTTTTTACTAATACTAATTTCTTTCAGTTCCTCATTCTCGCTAGACCCTTGGTTCTCCATTATTTCCAGGAGGTTTATTGTGTCTTCTTCCGTGAAGACAGACACAAAGTATTTATTTAATTTTTCTGCCATTTCCTTATTACCCATTATAATTTCTCCTGTCTCAGCTTGTAAGGGACCCATATTTACTTTAGCTAATCTTTTCCTTTTTATATACATATAGAAGCTTTTACCATCTGTTTTTATTTCTCTCGCTAGTTTACACTCATATTCTATTTTCCCTTCCTTTATCAATTTCTTGGTTCTCCTTTGCTGAATTCTAAAATCCTCCCAATCCTCAGGATTACTGCTCTTTTTGGCAACATTGTAAGCCTCTTCCTTTGATCTAATGCTATCTTTAACTTCTCTTGTTAGCCACTTTTCCTGTGGGGTTTTTGTGCCTTAAAGGAATGTATGTTTGTTGTAAATTATGTATTAATTGTTTAAATGCTAGCATTTGCTTGTTTACCATCATACCTTCTAATGTCGTTTCCCAGTCTACCTTAGCCAACTCTCCCTCATACCAACATAGTTTCCTTTGTTTAGATTTAAGACTCTAGTTTCGGATTTAACTAAATCCCTTTCAAACTTTATGGAGAATTCTATCATATTATGGTCATTCTTCCCTCAGTGCCCCTTTACTACAAGGTTATTAATTATCCCTTTCTCGTTGCACAATACTCAGTCTAAAATAGCCTGTTCTCTAGTTGGTTCCTCAACATACTAATACATTCCATGAGTTTGTCTTTCACCCTATTACTGCAAATTTGGTTTGCCCAGTCAATATGTAGATTAAAGTCCCCCATGATTATTGTATTACCTTTGTTACATGCACCTCTAGTTTCCTGATTTATACTGAGCTCTACATTACCACTACTGTTTGGGGACCTATAAACAACTCCCACCAATGTTTTCTGCCCCTTGCTGTTTCTTAGCTCAGCCCAGACTGATTCTACTTAACTTCTTGATTTTCCAAGTTGAGATCCTTTTTCTCGACTGTCTTTATCCATCCTTTATTATCAGGGCTGCCCCTCCTCCTTTTCCATTTTGCCTATCTCTTCAAAAAGAAAAGTATCCGTTGCAACCACATCTCCATAATGGCTATTAGATCAAACCTATTCATTTCTATCTGTGCTATTAATTCATCTATTTGCGAATGCGTCGCGCTTAGAGAAAGATCCAAGCTGATAAATCTAAAATTCTGATGTTCTCAGTTTAAAATAAAACATATTAAGATATATACGTGATGCAACTTTGTGAATATTTTCTAAATATACAGATACTACCTATAGTGCTCAAATTTTGCTATTGCTATATTATTTTCAGAGTTACATGTTACCCAAAATATCGAGCCAGATTTTGCAGCCTGTGGCGAACGAAAGGCACTTGTCGTTCTCCTCGTTGACAGGTGCCCACAAAGTTTTCTTGGGCTTTTGAGCAGAAACTTGGCCTAATCCGGCATCTGATTCAGCACAGCGCCCTCTACAGGGCATCTTGCAATGTGTGAGCAGGACAAGAAACAACAAGGCTCTTCTACCAATCAGATTGAAGAATCCACACTGAGCCACGCAGAGTCTAAACCAGGAAGTGTAAAGCAGGAAGTATAAATTAGATTTAAATCATATGCGGAAAGTGAAATAAAGGTGGGATAGACGGATGAGATTAAGCGAAAGAGATCAATTTATCAGGCAGAAAAAGTAAGCAAATTTGTTTTTAAATCTCCATCAACAATTAACTTCTGAAGGAATGAGACTCCACACGTAAAATTACATTTTCAATGCTGGAGAAGTTATTTCATATGCTGATAAAAAAATAACTTACTCCTGAATGCACCTTTTTCTGGCATCTTTAGTAGGAAACTAGTGGCCAAGTACCCCTATGTTATGGCACTGCATTGGTTTCAGTGCTGTGTCAATTGGCAAGGACTATTACAGTGCACCCTGTGGAGGAACAGGGTAACTGACAGCAATTTCCGGATTTCTGCATTTAACTGCGCATGTGTGGACGCCAGTAGTTGTTGTCCGATTTACTCTGTGATAACTGTGACGCTGCTAGCCTTGCCGTCAATATCTATGCAAAATCTTTGCCATAATATTAACTTATTATTACATGAGAATGGAGTTATAGCAACTTATGTTTAGTCCTGAAAATAATCTGGCAGTGATAAAATCCAATTTTTAAAGAGTAATGAAACCTTATAACCCAGCATTGAAAAGCCATGGACAGTATAAGGGATATTTGATATAAATCTAGTTGTTTTGTTAAGAATATCATTGAGCCATAAGTGAAGATCTGGCATCAGCCCAAAGAAATAGAGGCTTAACTTCTGAGCAATGTAGAATTAAAGTGTTCTTTGTACAATGTTTAGTTTTATTTTCCCACTTATTTTCAGAGTGATTTAATGAATCATGAAACTCCGAATATTTATTTTTTGAAACCAGTTTCTTTTTGTTCTGTAATGGTGCAGTCACCTATGCTTGTGGAAATTTAGATGCAGAGCAAATTATATATTTCAATGACAGTGCTACTGTACACATCTCAAACATTAATGTTATACCCCGAGTTTGAAGTAAGGATTAATTTTACATTATGCATCTCGCAAAAACCCAAGTTCACCTCGAAGTTAAACATTTTTCAACAGAGATACTTTACAAAACGAACACAATTTACAATTGGAATGCAAATAAGAATGAGGAACTATGTAGCTTTGGCATACGCCTATCAAGAGAAATCCTTT
The DNA here is from genome assembly GCF_044704955.1 of Pristiophorus japonicus. NCBI lineage: Eukaryota > Metazoa > Chordata > Chondrichthyes > Pristiophoridae > Pristiophorus > Pristiophorus japonicus. Next base: position 212,776,465 of record NC_091980.1, read on the forward strand.
CATCACTTCTTTTGATGTTTTATTCCAGGTTGATCAAATTCAGAAGTTGAGCTGTATCCAATAAAACAGGTCACTTCACTTTCCTTAGATTAGAATTATTTTTCTTACGCTGACATGAAATTAAATAACATTAATGTTGTTTTGTTAATTACATTAATATAGGATATAAACTAGGTGCCTGATTTCCATCGATCCTTGTATTGTATTTAAAATAATTATTAATCATTTTTACATTATTTATTTGAGATAAGAAAACAGAAATAGGCTCTCTGAACATTAATGCTTCCTAAATCCTCAGTGGGGGCCGTATATACAATCTAGCTTTTGGGACCAGTCAACCAAGTGGCTGTACTCCTGTTCCTTGGTTTCAATTATATCCCTTAGGCTTGCTAATAGTCCTATCTACATTGACAGCTGGCTGGCAGGTATTTCACGGCCAGTGAAAATGGCCCAAGAAGAGACTCTTTTAAGTGTTCAGGAGCCTCTGTATGATTGATCTGGTGCTACGGATCAATGGGAAAGTGTCCCTATTCTGGTACTGGGTTCAAAATTGAATTAATATAATTGACAGCTGTCTTTTTCCATCTCATTTTCAATCCTTTCAACAACTGCAGGCTGCCGATTGTTGAACTGCGCAGAATTTTTTCAAAAGCAAATGTCAAATTCTAAATGATTTGGGTGTGAGGCTAGAAATTCCTTCCCCCTCATTGGGTTTATTTTAGAAAGCAGATGGTACTTCAATGTGGCTAAACTCCAAAAGCTAACAGATATAGTGACCTGTTATTTGGATAATTTGGACTTGTTTAAAATTAACATGAAACATAGAAAAATAGAAACATAGAAAATAGGTGCAGGAGTAGGCCATTCGGCCCTTCGAGCCTGCACCAGCATTCAATAAGATCATGGCTGATCATTTACCTCAGTACTCCTTTCCTGCTTTCTCTCCATACCCCTTGATCCCTTTAGCCGTAAGGGCCATCCATATCTAACTCCCTCTTGAATATGTCCAATGAACTGGCATTAAGATCTCTCAGCGGTAGGGAATTCCACAGGTTAACAACTCTCTGAGTGAAGAAGTTTCTCCTCATCTCAGTTCTAAATGTCTTACCCCTTATCCTTGGACTATGTCCCCTGGTTCTGGACTTCCCCAACATCGGGAACATTCTTCCTGCATTTAACCTGTCCAGTCCCGTCAGAATTTTAGATGTTTCTTTGAGATCCCTCTCATCCTTCTAAACTCCAGTGAATACAAGCCCAGTCGATCCAGTCTCTCCTTATATGTCAATCCTGCCATCCCGGGAATCAATCTGGTGAACCTTCGCTGCAATCCCTCAATAGCAAGAACGTCCTTCTTCAGATTAGGAGACCAAAACTGAACACAATATTCCATGTGAGGCCTCACTAAGGCCCTGTACAACTGCAGTAAGACCTCCCTGCTCCTATACTCAAATCCCCTAGCTATGAAGGCCAGCATACCATTTGCCTTCTTCACCGCCTGCTGTACCTGCATGCCAATTTTCAATGACTGATGTATCATGACACCCAAGTCTCGTTGCACCTCCCCTTTTCCTAATTTGCCACCATTCAGATAATATTCTGCCTTCATGCTTTTGCCACCAAAGTGGATAACTCACGTTTATCCACGTTATACTGCATCTGCCATGCATTTGCCCATTCACCTAACCTGTCCAAGTCACCCTGCAGCCTCTTAGCGTTCTCCTCACAGCTCACACCGCCACCCAGCTTAGTGTCATCTGCAAACTTGGGAAATATTACATTCATGGTTTGGATGATGGAATTGAGTGTATGTTGTAAATAGCTGGGATCCCAGCACTGAGCCCTGCGGCACCCCACTAGTCACCGCCTGCCATTCTGAAAAGGACCTGTTTATCCGACTCTCTGCTTCCTGTCTGCCAAACAATTCTCTATCCACATCAGTACATTACCCCCATTACCATGTGCTTTAATTTTGCACACCAATCTCTTGTGTGAGACCTTGTCAAAAGCTTTTTGAAAGTCCAAATACACCACATCTACTAATTCCCCCATGTCCACTCTACTAGTTACATCCTCAAAAAATTCTAGAAGATTTGTCAAGCAGGATTTCCCTTTCATAAAGAAAGGAGTACTCTAGTATATAAACACACACTTCTTTTTATCCAAGGGAGATCTGAGATATCTAACAGCACTTTGAGCACATTTCTTCTCAGCAGGTGCACACTAAAATAGTAGTTCCTATGCTTTCATTGAGAATACATTTGCTCTTTATCTAGCATTGTATCCATTTGAGGTTTCATTGATTAAAAGAGTAATAGCTGCAACAGCTTTAAAATGCATGCTGTCTGAGTGCCAACATCTTGGAATTTGTGATCTATGGAGACTGTCAGTTAAAAATCAAGGCGGGATAGGGGGTGGCACCTTGGCCACCCCATTGACACCCAAGGCTTGTCTGATACAATGGGCGAGCAGATGGTACTTCAATGTGGCTGAACTCTAAAAGCTAACAGATATAGTGACCTGTTATTTGGATAATTTGGGCTTGTTTAAAATTAACATGAAGAAAGGAGTACTCTAGTATATAAGCACATACTTCTTTTTGTATGGAGGTTGCTAATATATACAAATCTGTGCCAGTTATAGGACCCCAGTTGCAACGTCCAGGTACAAATGGCATGGAGCGTGCATGATGCATGCCCCGTCCATTTGTATCAAGCTTTCAATGGCCTAACCAGCAGTTTTAAAGGGACCACCGGAAGCCGATCCAAAAAAATGGCCGAAGAAATGTTTAAGTTTAATATTTGTGGAGCCAGGAGCAGCACGAATGCTCCACCTGATTTCACAAAAAACCTCTAGCCTGCTGCCGGCCTGGGAGAGGCCTTCCATATCAACCCCCCCCCCCCACCGGCCGACTGATATGGCCTGCTCTGCAGCACAGTCACTCCATTAACTTCACGCCCATTGCGATGGAAGCCTAATGTTGCTGCATGTTGCTGATTAGCCCAAGCCATAGGTGCTTCCCACAGGGAGAGAAGGTTGGAATTGGAATAGAATTTGAGGAATTCTTCTTGCACCAATATTTAAAGTAAAGTTCTGTACCTACTCCAGAACAAAAGAACCTAGTATGCCCTGTCAGGAAGAAGAAAAGCACTATGCTGATATTGGAACAAAGCTGTACCACTTTGCGAGAAGTGCATGAACAAGAATCATGTTGATGAATAGGCTATTGAAGTATATACCATTTTCTTAACTGTATTGGTTCCTTCTGCAACATCATGTTATTGAAGTTCTGCAGAATGTAAAATACATGCTATTACGTTGGAGTGTGAATATCACCGTACTACTGCACTTGCAGTGTGTTAACAGCAAGCTGTTTTCAGTATTTGCTGCTATTTAATTACAGAGGCAGTTTTATTCATGTATTGGACCTGTGGGATTCAAAATTAAACTGCCTTTAACCACAGAGGAACATTTTAGCTTTTCATTTTTCCTGATTCATTGAGATGTTTATATTATAATTTAATTATTTGATATTATTTCAATCATAATTATAATTTTATTGTCTTTGCTGGTAAATATATGATCAAATTTGTATAATTTAATGGCAAATTAATAAAAAAAATAATTTTTCTCATTTTTAATGTGTCAAAGATATTGAGATTTTGAAGCCTCCTGCTGTGGGATTTAGTGTTTCAGACCTCTAAGCTCCCAAGAATGCACAGACAGGCTTGTTAACAATGTAGAAAACACACAATGCAGTGCAGTGCCGAGTGGTTATGTAACTTGTAGGGCCCAAGTTTCGGCTCGAGTTGCTCCTATTTTTTTGGAGCAACTAGTTTAGTATGTTTTGCAAGTTTAGGCAGCGAAAATTTACTCCAAACTAACTTAGAATGGAGTAAGTGTTGATTTTTGTACGCTCAGAAAAACTTTGTCTACACTTTATAAATTAGGCGCAGGTAGCGAGAGATGTGGGGGGGAGCCAGGGAAGGGAAGTTAGAGGATTTTACAAAGCATTAAACACTTCACTTTTACCAATAAAGAGCCATCATCAATAATAAATGATAAGTAAATCATTAAATCAACCAATAAATCAATCAATCAATCAATCCAAAAAAATTAAAAAAATTAAAAATCAATCAATAAATAAAAAATGTAAAGTTTCTACTCACCTACAGCAGCACCGGGAGCCCTCCAACAGCCTCCCGAAGAGCTGGTTGGAAGGGCCCCGCCGCTGAAGTGGTGCTGCTCGGGCGGGGCCTGCCACCAAAGAGGTGCTGGTTGGGCGGGCCCCGCCGCCGAAGAGGTGCTCGGGTGGGGCCTGCCACCGAAGCGGTGCTCGGGCGGGCCCCGTCTCCGAAGAGCTGCAGTTCGGGCGGGGCCCACCACCGGGGAGGAGTTTGGGTGGGACCCGCCACCGAAGACCTGCTGGTCGGGTGGGCCCCGCCACAGAGGAGGTGTTTGGGTGGGGCCCACGACCGAAGAGCTGCTTTTCGGGCGGGCCCCACCGCCAAGGAGGTAAGGGCAGTGGCGACGAGGCGAGGGACGGTGAGGCAGGCAGGCCACTCGGCCCGGGATAGGGGCGATGTCCCTTCAGCCAGGGATGGGGTCGACCGGAGACAGGACGCGCTGGGAGGGCCAGGAGCTACTGCGCACGCCCGCAGCATCCACTGCGCACGCGCGCAGCTGCCGGCACCCTTTTTGGCGCAGGCGCTTAGCTCGGCCCCCTGCTGCTTGTGTTGCGCTGCGTTGACTGTGAAACAGGCCTGCTGGACTCGGAGAATCGCGAGGTAAGTTTTAGGCACTTTTTTTATTCTAAAAAATAGGCGGGCCTCTCGGAGTGCGCCATTCTGGGAGGACATCTGAAAAGTGTGCAGTTAAATCTAAGCAGATGGATACATTCTATCTGATGCAGCCCAGATATATGAAGATCCTAGTTATAACATAAGAAAAGGCAGAAAAGAGAAAAAGTAATTTGCTTTGTCAACGTGCTTCCATGTAATATATTAACTCTCCCATCATGGCATCTAATTATCCATTGAATAACTCCAATACTTTTACCTTTATTATCTTGCTTGATTGACTATTCCAAACATGTATCACGCTTTTATGTTTTCTGCAAGGCATGGAGATCAGACTTAGGGTAATATTTTTCAGTTTTCATGCTCCTTGTAGGTAGTCGTGTGGACTCCAGTCATTACCTGCCCATAGCAATATGGTAGATATTGGGAACTTTGTGTTAAAAGTATTGAACTCAATGGAGAGTAAGATTTGACAGGGTATAAAGCAGGTGAGTTAGATTAAAAGTGGGGTTAGACTGTTTCTGTGTGGTAATTTCTATGTTATTCTATGTAAGCCAAGTTGCCTTTTGGCTTAAAACAAAAAGTGAAAGTGAAATCAGGATGGGGAGCAGCTGGAACAGGAAAGTTCTGTGAAGCAAAGTGACATCAATATTTATACCTTATTTAGGGGGAACTCTATATTACCTATTTAGCTAAACGCTAAAGGATGTGGAGATAAGTTGCGAATATGATGTGGACAGTCGATTCTATTTTCATGGAATTCCAGTTACGTGCAGTTTTTTATTTTGGCAAATTGCTGTTATAAGTCAATTTGATGGCATATAGAATGGATACTTGGCAATGTTTACAAGACAGTAATCTAATTTATAGGGTCAAATGATGATATTAAACAAGTCACCTGAGTCCCAAGTTTAGATTACAACCTAGAACTCAAACAGTTTTATCTGTTATTTTTTCTGATGTATTATTTTGGTTTGGTCCATTTTCCTTAGGGAAGGAAAGATAGGTGGTGGTGTGGCAGTATTGGTTAAGGAGCATGTTACAGTGCTGGAGAGAAAGGATGTCCTGGAGGAGTCAAGGACAGAATCTATATGGCTAGAGTTAAGAAACAATAGAGGTGCCATTACATTACTAGGTGTATTCTGTAGACCACCAAATAGTGGGAAAGATATAGAGGAGCAAATTTGCAGAGAAAGTACAGAGAGGTGCAAGAACTATAGGGTAGTGATAATGGGGGACTTCAACTATCCTAATATAGACTGGGATCATAATAGTGTAAAGGGCAAAGAACGGGAAGAATTTCTGAAGTGTGTTCAGGAGATCGTTCTTGATCAGTATGTTTCCGGCCCGATGAGGGAGGAGGCATTACTGGATCTGGTTCTGTGGAATGAGGTAGGTCAAGTGGAGCAAGTGTCAATAGGTGAACATTTAGGGAACAGTGATCATAGTATCATAAGGTTTAGATTAGCTATGGAAAAGTATAGGGAGCAATCTAGAATAAAAATGTTTAACGGGGGAAGGCCAAATTCAGTGGGATGAGAACGGATCTAGTCTGGGTAAACTGGAATCAAAGATTGGCAGGCAAAACTGGAGTGGAACAATGGGCTGCCTTTAAAGAGGAAATAGTTCAGTCAAGGTACATTCCCACGAGGGGGAAAAGGTAGGGCACCTGAAGCCAGAGCTCCCTGGATAAAGAAACAGATAGAGAATATGATGAAGCAGAAAAAGAGCACATATGACAGACAGATGTCAGGTTGCAAGTACATCTGATAATCAGGCCATATATAGAAGTGAAGAAGTGAAAAAGAAAATAAGAGGGGCAAAGGGAGGGTAAAGGAATAGAATGGCAGACAACATAAAAGGTAATCCAAAAATCTTCTATAAGCATATAAATAGTACAAGGGTAGTAAGAGGAGGGCCGATTAGGGGCCAAAAAGGAGACCTATGCATGGAGGCAGAGGGTATGGCTGAGGTACTAAATGAGTACTTTGCATCTGTCTTGACCAAGGAAGAGAATGCTGCCATTGACATAGTGAAGGAGGAGGAAGTGGAGACATTTACTAGGATAAAAATTGATAACGAAGAGGTATTAGAAAAGCTGGCTGTACTTAAAGTAGATAAATCACCAGGAGTGGATGGGATGCTGAGGGAATTGAGGGCGGAAATCGCGGAGGTACTGGCCATAATATTCCAACTCTCCATAGATACAGGACTGGTGCCAGAGGACTGGAGTATTAAAAATGTTAGATTGTTCAAAAAAGCGTGTAAAGATAAACCCAGCAATTACAGGCCTGTCAGTTTAACCTCAGTAGTGGGGAAGCTTTTAGAAACAGTAATCAGGGACAGAATTAACAGTCACTTGGATAGGGGTGGATTAATTAAGGAAAGTCAGCATGCATTTGTTAAAGGCAAATCGTGTTTAACAAACTAGATCGAGTTTTTTGATGAGGTAACAGAGAGTGTTGATGAGGATAATGCGATTAATGTAGTGTACATGGATTTCCAAAAGGCGTTTGACAAAGTGCCACATAATAGGCTTGCCAGCAAAATTGAAGCCCATGGAATAACAGGGACAATGGCAACCTGGATTTGAAATTTTCTAAGTAACAGGAAGCAGAGAGTAGTGGTGAACGATTGTTTTTCGGACTGGAGGAACGTATACAGTGGTGTTCCACATGGGTCGGTTCTAGGGCAACTTCTTTTCTTAATATATATTAATGACTTAGACACGGGTATACAGGGCACAATTTCAAAATTTGCAGCTGACACAACTTGGAAGTACTGCATATGAATAGTCAGAAGGAGAGTGATAGACTTCAGGAAGACATAGACAGGCTGGTGAAATGAGTGGGCACATGGCAGATGAAATTTAACGCAGACAAATGTGAAGTGATGTATTTTGGTAGAAAGAATGAGGAGAGGACTTATAAACTAAATGGTACAAACCTAAATGGGGTGCACGAACAGAGACCTGGGGGTATGTGTGCACAAATCGCTGAAAGTGGCAGGGCAGGTTGAGAAGGCAGTTATAAAGGCTTATATGATCCCGGGCTTCATAAATAGAGGTATAGAATACAAAAGTGTGGAAATTATGATGAACCTGTATAAAACACTGGTTCGGCCCCAACTGGAGTACTGTGTCCAACTCTGGGCACCACACATTAGGAAGGATGTGAAGGCCTTAGAGAAGGTGCAGAAAAGATTTATGAGAATGATTCCAGGAATGAGGCACATCAGTTACGTTGATAGACTGGAGAAGCTGGGGTTGTTCTCCTTGGAGCAGAGAAGATTGAGGGGAGATTTGATAGAGGTGTGGTGGGGTCTGGACAGAGTTGTTAGAGAGAAACTGTTCCCATTGCCAGAAGGGTCGAGAACCACAAGACACAGGTTTAATGTGATTGGCAAAAGAACCAAAGGCAATGCAATAAAAAACTTTTTTACACAGCGAGTGGTTAAGATCTGGACTGCACTGCCAGAAAGGGTGGTGGAGGCAGATTCAATTTTATCTTTCAAAAGAGAATTGGATAAGTATCTGAAGGAAACAAAAATGCAGGGCTATGGGGAAAGGGCAGGGGAGTGAGACTAGCTGAGAGTTGGTACTGGCTTAACTGGCTGAATGGCCTTCTTCTGTACTGTAACCATTCTATAATTCCATTCTATGATTCTATGATTTTTGTGCTGGCAGTGACCATCATTCCTCTCTTTGTCCCTTGCATACCATGACATTTACAGAAGGGAATTACTGATTATGATATCATTATTAAAGGCCTATGGAGCAATATTCTCCAGTTGTTTACTGGAGGATCCGATGTTAAACATAATATGTGGCATTGGTAGAAAGTTTATTATGTGATAATTGTTTGTCATTATGTTGAATAACAATGATTTGATATAAATTTGTAAATTATTTTAGTTCAGTCATACATTAGTTCCAAAAGCCATTTTGAATACAAGTAGAACAATCCATAATCTTAGAAAAGCATTTCACACAGGTAATGCAAAAATTCTTAATGCTATTAAATATTCAATAGTATTGGACCATAATTTGCTGTCATCATCATCATCATCATAGGCGGTCCCTCGAAACGAGGATGACTTGCTTCCACTTCAAAAAAGGATGAGTTCACAGGTTTTCAATGAAGTGCTGTAGCAAATTTGCTGTAGCAGGGCAGCGAATGGCATGCACCATTAGTTAGACTTGCCCTTTCTTGTTGAATCACGATGATATTTTGCACTGCAAGTTGATGATAGTGTGAGCTGATAACATCGCAGCCAGGGAAACCGAGCATCTGGGACTTGAGTGAACAGGGCAAGCAACTGCATAACTACTTAAACAATCAGATTGAAGGATTGTGAAATTAACAGTACAAGAAGTGTAAATTAGAATGGGTTAATTTAATGCCAAATCAGGTACAGAGAGCGAAAGAAAAATTGAATTGAGAGAGAGAGAAAAGAGAGACAAAAGAAAAATTAAATAATTTTAAATCTTACATTTTTAAAATCTCCAACAACAATTAAAACCTGAAGGAATGAGACTCCACACTTATAGCATGTCAGCTGTGGATAGCACCTTGGCTTCTGATGCAGAAGGTTATGGGTTCAAATCCCACTCCAGAGACTTGAGCACACAAATCTAGCTTGACACTCCAGTGCAGTGCTGAGGGAGTGCTACACTGTTGGAGGTGCCGTCTTTCAGATGAGACGTTAAACCCATCTGTTCTTTCAGGTGGATGTAAAAGATCCCAAGGCACTATTTCGAAGAAGAGCAGGGGAGTTATCCCCGTCGTCCTTGTCAATATTTATCCCTCAATCAACATAATAACAACAGATTATCTGGCCATTATCACATTGCTGTTTGTGGGAGCTTGCTGTGCGCAAATTGGCTGCCGCGTTTCCCACATTAGAACAGTGACTAAACTCCAAAAGTACTTAATTGGCTGTAAAACGCTTTGAGACGTCCGGTGGTCATGAAAGGCACTATATAAATGCAAGTCTTTCTTTAATAGTTTATTTTCAGTGCCAGATTCGTTGTTTGGTAGTAATTAACAGTTATCACATTGTTAAAAGGGTACTTAGACTGAAATGTGCAAGACTTAACTTTCTATGAGTTTAGTTCGTATCTAGCATGCCAAAACAGTAACTTCACGCCATTCAATGCATTTCAATGGTGAGGCACAAAGCGAGATGCCATTTTCGCAGAGTTAATGGCGGAGCAGCGCATCTTGGACAGCAACCTTTGGATTTCCGTCTTTAACCGCGCATCTGCCCCTCGATGAAGTTGCTGTAGCATTTATGCATAAATTATGACGAGTGGCATTAGCCTGACTCTTATTTTGATGGCAAATTATGGCCCATTGTGTTTTATTTTTGGTGCCATTCTGTTCTTTCACAACCATGACTACCTTTTATCACAGGTGATAAATTACGATAACCAGGGCTGACTGCTCTTTGCTAAACTACTTTTTAAGATGTTTCCATTAATGAATTTAATTTATATGCAGAGAATAAAAATAACTATTGTATTTATCACCTCAGCTACAGTGGACATCACATTTATTACAATATTTTGGCTTGCAGATTTTTATAGATCCAATTTGAATTTAAGCATTAATTTTGAGATACAAATCAGGCACAGCAGTTTTCTGTAAAAATATTTAGAAAGGCATTCAGATTTCATGTTTCTTTGCTCAAACTTTGACTGGATTCTGTTTTTACTATAATTCACCTTTCTGAATCAGTCACCTTGAATTTACTTTGAAATTTTAACAATGCTGAATGATGATCTAATCTATTTTATGCCTCAGCCAAGTACAGTGGCCACAGGAAGCAAATTTCCAAAGTTGAAGCAGTCATTTCCTAAATCATTTAATGCACTGCAGTGAGTGCAGTATGATTTTTTTTTAAGTTTGTTTTTGTGTTTTGCGCAGTTAAGAGTAAACTAAAGAAAACACATTTAAAAACAGATTTTATTTGACCCCAGTGAATTGGGAAGATGTGGAAAATTTTACTTGAATTTAATAAATCATATTGCCACAATTTTATATCTCCCGTAACTGGCATGATTAGTAATATACTATATCTGAGCAATCAAATGAAAGGATATGTATTTTAAAGTGTTTGTTAGTGATTAAGTAGTCTCAGCTCATGTATTGTACATATTTTTGTACATTTATTCAAAGTACTTAAAATGAAACATTGACAGTGCTTGAATTGTCAAGAGTCCAAGCTATTCTGTTTTAAATTGACAACATAGATATCAATTTGACATTTTACTGGCTGAAATGGTATGAGTATTGCTTCATCATGTAAAATCGTTGGGGGACAAATTCAACCTGTGCCGAGAACGGGTGCAAAATGGGCGTAGTGACTGCAACGCGCACCCAATGATGTTAGCAAGAAGCACCACCCAAATTGGTGCTCATGCCTCATTTAATTATGATTGGCGAGCTGCCAGTGCTACTTGTGCTTTTTATTGGCAGCTCACTGATTCGGGGCTGGGAAATCAAGCAGCAACGATTCCATTTAAAGACAGATGCAGGTTTTTGCATTCTGCCTTGCTGCTCTTCCTCCTCTTCAATCTTCAGTTCCAATGGCAGACCGAGCAGCAAACCCATGTTGGCAAAGTAACTTTGTGTAGAGATTGTCCTGCAGCTCCAAACGTTTTTTAAACTCAGCTGGAGCAGTCAGAAATAAGCCTCAAAGTCCACAAGCAGTCTAAAATGACTAACCAGAGATTTCTTGAATGTAGCTCAGGATCCCTCTAAATAACGCTAATGCAATCATGTCCCTGAATGTTACCACCAAAACTTTGTATGCAGATTTTAGAATGGACGGTTCATTTTGGCAGAAGAGTCCTTAACCAGGAACCTAATTTAAATATATTTATTCAGCCCCTGCTGCTTTCAGATGGGAGCCCTGGACAATTAAAGTAGCCCAAGTCAATATGGTGACTGGCGTACTTCCTCCACTGTTCAGTTATGGCAGATAACAATATGAAATTTGAAGGACTAATGCCGATTTTACACTGGAAAAACACGAAGTCTTGAGTTGAATTTCTCTCCTATCATTATTGTTTCTATGGAGCCATTATTTTATCAGTCAATTTCACTTTTTACTCTCTAACATTATATATTGTTTTACTACGTTTATCAGGCATTGCATCCAATTAGGGCAGAGTATCAGTGCAAGCAATATGTAACGTAATGGACCATTTATTTTGGAATATTTTCTGGCATAGCAACCAGCACATGTTAGGGCAGCCTCAGCTCATGTTCAATCCTTAATATGGTCTTGATGAAGAATAGATATTTAATAGTTTGGGGAAAACCCACTGTGTCAACACCAAGCATCATACTAAGCTTTAGAAAATCACTATCTATAGCTAATATTTAATGTGGTTCACAAATTGAAATCCTTACACTGCTGTTAGACTTTTAAAACTAGACAAAGAGAATACATTTGAAAGATACAAGAAAGTGCAGAAAACCACACGTCTATTTGGGGTCAGTAAATTGTTAGCCTGTTAGTACAAACTATTTGTGACCCTAGTGTGAGCACATAAAAGATCCCATGGCACTTTGAAGAAGACCTGGGGAGATCTCTCAGGTGTACTGGCCAATATTTATCTCATAACCAACATCATTGAAAACAACAGATTATCTGGTCATTATCTCAGTGCTGTTTGTGGGATCTTGCTGTGCACAAATTGGCTGTCACGTTTCCTACATTACAATGGTGACTCCACTTCAAAAGTACGCCATTAGCTGTAAAGCATTTTGGGAGGTCCTGAGGTTGTGAAAGGCGTTGTATAAATGCCAGTCTTTCTTTCTAGTCTTTTTTTCTGTTAGGTGCTCCTTCAGTGACTGCTATATGGGAAGAGGAAGGCTGCTGTGACTCATTAAAGAACTCATTTGATACTCATGGTCAGCAACCTCCAGAAGTTTGAACCTGAGTAGGCTCAGCTACAGACTGCAACAATTCAGCATCTTCTAGGGCTGTCTGATCTAACTTGCTTTCTAACACCAGGGCAGCGGGTCGCCAGGGTACAGAAGTGTCATCATGAGAGATGGCATTATGGTCCAATCTAATTGCACAGCCGCCCCTGCTATTAGGCTACAGCTCAGCACTCCAACGTATCTGAAACAGAACAGACTCTAGGAGATCAGTGATCTCCCAGCCTGTCTAAGGCAGTGGAGGTGGTTGAGCCCAGAGACTGTATGGCTCCAATGTGTGCATGCCTGGTGTCACAGACTCGTGCAGGCAGGGCTCAACTATAACGGCCAACAACGTGACCACTTACTCTATGGATGACTGAAGAATGTCAATGCTATGTGTGAGAACACCACTCAAGTGGGTAATGGGTACCACCATACTATCGAACATATTTTGAGAGCTCTTTAACAGGCAAATTGTACACAGAAATCATCTGTTTAAAAAAAACATCTGGGTTCCTGAAGTATAGTAGTATTAGAACACGTACTGGCACTCCGTAGATCTTCCTTTGGCCTTTCTTGCCACCACCTACAACTGATCACTTGTGCTCATTAAATCCTCCAGTGCAGTTAATTCAAATGCACGATCTAAAAAATGCAGGATGGCAATTCTGTGCTGCTGCTTGGCATGGTAAGAGCGAGTGACAGTGCATTGTCATCAGGGTTTTCACCAGCAGTCTGTCTGGCATTAGTGACCGAGTCTTCTGAAAAAGGGGAGATGAACAATAGTTAGGATGTATTGTGAAGTAAAACACTAGCATATAAGTGGCAGCCCTTTGCCACAGCAGGTTGTCATGTTTAGGAGATTAGTGAGTATATGCCTAAAAAAGCTAAATAAAAAGAGAAGAAAAAAGGAAAAAGATAAGAAACCCTACAGCTTCTCTCTCTTCAATACTGACTAATGCACTATAAGGTCAGTGGTGGCATCTTTCATAAAGGTGAATGTTTGCAGGATGGTAGGACCTTCTCCTGTGCTGGTAGTCTCCCTCCTGTTATGTACTAGTTCTCTTGCAAGAAGTGTGGAAGTATGTTAATGTGCCCTAAACAACCCTTGTCATGTATGGGCCAGCTTAATATGGTGTTCATTATGACAGGAAGAAACGGTAAGTGTGACTAAGAAGAAGAAGTAGTTGTGAGGGTGGTAGCAGCTTTTGAGTGTAGGTGCAAGCAGCAAAGAGATACAGTACAGTTTTCCATGCTGACTTCGGGACAGGTGTGGGAAGCAGGAAAGGAAAGGATTGATTGTAGAGGCAATGGTAAGGTCCTGCAGGGCTGTACAGAAAGAATGAGCGATGTGAAGGAGAGTCTTACCTTTGGACTCCTAGTGAGATTATATTTTTGCTGCACTGCAGCCAGGTCTTGCCGATAATGTGGCCTGCATTCATGTGTGCCACCTCTCTCCATGCCCTTTCACCAACTTGCCTTGGAACCCGCCAATCATCATTTACGTCTTCTCCTGAACTTTCTCCACTAATTTTTCTTGCCCCCTGATAACTTCCATCATTTTGCTTACCTGCTTTGGCCACAAAAAATGCCTTTAGAGCCTACGGCAACAACACCCAATTTCCTGCCAACTATGGGGATGTGTTTCACACTAGCAGCTCACCACACCCATACAAATTAGGGGCAACCCAGAAACTGACACAGGTTCCCCACCGACTCCTCCAGCAGCTGTTGCTCTCACCCCACTGGGAGACGAAGATCATGGTTTATTGAGTTCCTGGAAAAAACTAGGTCTTCAATTTTTGCTGTGTGAATAACCATGTAAGGACACTTAACATTACTGTATGGAATTCCTTTGTCTGCTATTTTAATGGAGGCATTAGCCCATTTGTTTTAAACAGAATAATACCTCTGTTAAAATAGACATCAAAGGAATTTCACATGAATACATTAAACATTATTTTACTGATTCCAAACCCACACATTCCACTGCTGGAGACTGCTAAATATTTACCATTTTATCGATGGTATTGGTTTAAAAGGCCTTAGTTAAGTAACATTAAAATTGTTTACATTCTCTTGTTTATTGATTTCTGCTATATACTGCATGACATTTTATCCCCTAAAATTGTTTTTTTGTAGGTACCAATTGTCCTTAGTAATTATTATAGTATTTTGTGACTTTCCTGGGAATTGTTCTCATGTTGCCACTTGGAGGTACACTTCTGCCTGGCTTATAGTTGTACTGGATATCATGCAGTATCTACATGGTTTTACCAAAGCAATATTTGTCCCAACCCCAGAGAAGTGTTGCGCTCCAATGAAAGGCCTAAAATTTCTACTCCTTATTTTAGTCCTGAAATATTTAGGACCATTTTGCAAATGAGTCAAGTGACAAATAAACTAAACATTGTGTGTGTTTATGTTAAGGACTTATATAAACACCCAGATACAAGCCTGAGACTTCCAGAACTCAGCTTGCCTATAGAGCTTAACTGTCAGTGAGAAAATACCTTCATGTTCTGTCCCTGGGCTGGAACTTAGCTCCTCTCCAGAGCTAAGGAGAATTGATTAAGAATGGCTTAGCTAACAGTGGCAGCTAGCTTTCATGTAATCTGAAATACATTTCACTTAAAGGAGCAAGAAAATAAAATAGCTGGTCAGAAAGAGATTTATGGCTGGGAGTACCAATAGGGAAATGTCCAAAGTATCAGTGGAACTACCTGTCAATGAGAATAGAAGTAGAATATTTTAGATTTAGACTTGAATTTTATAAATAATTTGCTGTATCATGTATTAGCTTCAGAAATTCAACCAGGTTCAGATATCTAAAAGACACTGGGAAAAAAGCAGGCCATTTTTCATTGTGTATCAAGATTTATTAACTTGATGCTAAATCTGCCACAATGGCAACACCAAGATGCTTCAACCTTTACTGAAGGTGAAATTTGCGTATGAAAGCCAATTTTGCATTTAAACTGGAAATGTATGGCCAAGATATCTGCAACAAGAGCAATTCAATTTATAAGTGCGTATATATTCACACAAAACTGACAAGAGAAAGATCATTTTCCAAATTCCTGCTTCCAGATTTTCCAACCAGACAGTACAAAGTGGGAAAATTATGTGTTCAGTCCATACCAGATTTGATCTGCTTTCTTACTAATTAACTTTTTTTCACATAAATTTCTACTAAAGTACTATAATTAACAAGCAACCTTTTCCTGCTGAAGTACATCAGGGACTAAAAAGAATTGCAAAGGTCATGTTACAAAAAAGTATAATCTTACAATATTACTTGCATACGTTTTTGGCACTAGTATTAGAATTCAGTATATCATGATTTTTTCAGCATTTAATGCTCAGAATTGGAGGAGTGCAGAAATCTCGGAGGGTCATAGGACTGGAGGAGGTTACAAAGATACGGAAGGGCGAGGCCATGGGGCGGATTTGAAGACAAGGATTAGAATTTTAAAATCGAGCCATTGCCGGACTGGGAACTAGTGTAGGTCAGCGAACATGGATGATTGATGAACGTTATTTGCTGTGAGTTAGGATACGGGCAGCAGAATTTTCGATGTGCTCAAGTTTATGGAGGGTGAAAAGTGGGAGGCTGTCCAGGAGAGCATTGGAATAGTCATGTTTCGAGGTAATAAAGACATAAATGATATCAATATAATTTCCTACTTCAACAGTTACAATACTTCAAATAATACTTCATTGGATGTAAAGTGCTTTGGGATGTCCTGAAGTCGTGAAAGGCACTATATAAATGCAAGTCTTTTGTTCTTTTCAATACATTAATGTGCCTATCAGCAAAATGATGATTTTTCATAACATGCATTATATATTCATGTTTTTGAAGCACACATTAATGAGAATTTCCTTGGGATGTTTCTCTTGATCGGCTGCTGTTAACTTTGGCAGAAGATCGGTGGAAACCCCATTTATGCGTCAATCCAGGAAAAATCACCGAGGAAATTCGATTGTCTATGTAATTTTTAATTTGAGTGGATTCATTATAGCAGACAGTGTCATTTCCATGTATTGAGCCAGTGGGTTTAGGTAGATTTGGGAGAGATTTGTGATTATCTTGAATGCAATACTAGAATCGATGTAATTGAGGTAACAGTGGTTACAAGGAATAATTTGGAACCATCCACCCAAACAAGACGTAAAGAGAGGACTACCAGGTTCACAGTTTCCTTGTACTTTGTTGTGAATCTCTCAGGGCAGGCAGGTGCTCTAAATGTGAAGAGGTGTACTGGCTTCCTGGCTGGTGAAACTGGGACCCACTTGGGAGTCCAGTCTTTAGAACTGATGTATTTTTAGATTGATTGAGGGGTGGCCAGTGTCAATGTTTCCACCCCGTCTTTTGACAAACACCTAAGATGACACGGACCAACCAGTTTCAAATTAGGGAACTTCAGATACTTTCACAAAATCAATGGCGGAGGTTCCGAAATCACTGATTGTGGCACGTACACTGAAATCAAATGTTCCAAAAATTTCCATCTCTCTGTGTCGTACTATAGTATCATATGTGTACATAAATAAATTTCTTGCAGTTAATTGCTCAAATTTCATATTTATAAAATAGCAGCACGAGAACAGCAGTAGCTAAACCTCAGCAAAATCTAACAGTAAGAGGAAGAAAAAGGTGAATGAATTAAATTACACCAATATCTTTTGACAATTCTTTTGTCTGCCATCTTGATGACTCCACAATGCTGAGCATTTATTATTGGTATAAAGGGGTTGATTTTCATATAAATGCAAGTCTTTTGTTCTTTTCAATACGTTAATGTGCGCACCTTCAAAAATGATGATTTTTGAAGGTGCGCACAGCTCACCGTGAGTCCAAACTAAGTGCAGCCTTAGTCAAGGAGAGTGAGAGGGTGGAATATAAGGGTAGAACTGAAGTAGGACTGCGAAAATAGAGGGAAAGAATAGGGAAGGTAGGACTAGGTAAAGGCTGGTTGGGTGAGGAAAAAGGAAGGTAGTGCAAGATTAGAAGGTATGGAAGGGGGAGGATAGAGTATAGTACGAGACCAGAAGAGTAGAGTTGGAGGTCTTCGGGGGGGGTGGGGGGGAGAGTATTGAAGGTCACTGAATTGGAGGCTGAAGTAAATGCTGCAATGTAAATGCTGCAGAACCACAAGTACTTTAAAGAAGGAGGTGGGCAGGGTGAAGATTTGTGCATAGAAGGGTAAGGTATGGGAAGGGGGAGGAATTGTAGGAAAGGATGAGGAAAGGAGAACAGAATGGGGAGGGCATTGAGCATGGGTAGTGGGAAGAAGATGGGGAAGTAGAAGAGGATAGGGAAGGATTAAGAAGTTTTGGAAAGGGAAAGGAGACAAGAGGATAGGTGAAGAGATTGGCAGGGGAACAGGACAATAGTTAAAAATAAAAGTTAAACTGAAATAAATGAATTAAATGATAGGTGATTCATGAATTTAAAGCAGCCTTACACAGAAAGGGGAGAAATTACATTGTCAATAAATTAAAGTAGGATGGCAATGGTGAGGTAATAAATTAATTAAATACATTAAAAAGGAGGTTGACAAAATTAACTAATTAAAAATATGGGGTTAAATAGAAAGGGCCCTGACACATCAGCAACATTAATTAATTAAGTAAAGTCCTGGGCTTCAGTCAACAAAATTAATTAAAGTTCGGGACTTCACTGGGGAAATTAATTAAATAAAGTTGAGTGATTTGCTGGGGAAAATAAATTAATTAGAAATTGGGGTTTTGTTGGGACCTTTAATTAAATACCAAGGGCGTCGGGAGGCCAATCGGGGGCACAGGGAGAAGCAAGACCGACAACTGGTTGTCCCTCTGGTTACCACATGCCTATTGGGAATAGTGACATCGTGTGACAGGATAGAAACATAGAAACATAGAAAATAGGTGCAGGAGTAGGCCATTCAGCCCTTCGAGCCTGCACCACCATTCAATAAGATCACGGCTGATCATTCCCTCAGTACCCCTTTCCTGCTTTCTCTCCACACCCCTTGATCCCCTTAGCCGTAAGGGCCATATCTAACTCCCTCTTGAATATATCCAATGAACCGGCATCAACAACTCTCTGCGGCACGGAATTCAACAGGTTAACAACTCTCTGAGTGAAGAAGTTTCTCCTCATCTCAGTCCTAAATGGCCTACCTCTTATCCTAAGACTGTGTCCCCTGGTTCTGGACTTCCCCAACATCGGGAACATTCTTCCCGCATCTGTCCCATCCTGTCAGAATCTTATATGTTTCTATGAGATCCCCTCTCATCCTTCTAAACTCCAATGTATAAAGGCCCAGTTGATCCAGTCTCTTCTCATATGTCAGTCCTGCCATCCTGGGAATCAGTCTGGTGAACCTTCGCTGCACTCCCTCAATAGCAAGAATGTCCTTCCTCAGATTAGGAGACCAAAACTGAACACAATATTCCAGGTGAGGCCTCAGCAAGGCCCTATACAACTGCTGTAAGACCTCCCTCCTCCTATACTCAAATCCCCTAGCTATGAAAGCCAACATACCATTTTCCTTCTTCACCGCCTGCTGTACCTGCATGCCAACTTTCAATGACTGCTGAACCATGACACCCAGGTCTCGTTGCACCTCCTCTTTTCCTAATCTGCCGCCATTCAGATAATATTTTGTCTTCGTATTTTTGCCCCCAAACCTCACATTTATCCACAGTATACTGCATCTGCCATGTATTTGCCCACTCATCTAACCTGTCTAAGTCACCCTGCAGCCTCTTAGCGTCCCCCTCGCAGCTCACACCACCACCCAGTTTAGTGCCACCTGCAAACTTGGCGATATTACACTCAATTCTTTCATCCAAGTCATTGATGTATATTGTAAAGAGCTGGGGTCCCAGCACTGAGCCCTGCAGCACTCCACTAGTCACCGCCTGCCATTCTGAAAAGGACCCGTTTATCCCGACTCTCTGCTTCCTGTCTGCCAACCAGTTCTCTATCCACGTCAGTATATTATCCCAAATACCATGTGCTTTGATTTTGCACACCGATCTCTTGATGGGACCTTGTCAAAAGCATTTTGAAAGCCCAAATACACCACATCCACTGGTTCTCCCTTGTCCACTCTACTAGTTACATCCTCAAAAAATCCAGAAGATTTGTCAAGCATGATTTCGCCTTCATAAATCCATGCTGACTTGGACCGATCTTGTCACTGCTTTCCAAATGCGCTGCTATTTCATCCTTAATAATTGCTTCCAACATTTTCCCCACTACTGATATCAGGCTAACCGGTCTATAATTACCCGGTTTCTCGCTCCCTCCCTTTTTAAAAAGTGGTGTTTTCCTTCATGAAGACAGAACCAAAGTATTCATTCAATTGGCCTGCCATTTCTTTGTTCCCTATTATAAACTCACCTGAATCCGACTGCAAGGGACCTACATTTGTCTTCACTAATCTTTTTCTCTTCACATATCTATAGAAGCTTTTGCAGTCAGTTTTTATGTTCCTGGCAAGCTTCTTCTCGTACTCTATTTTCCCCCTCTTAATTAAACCCTTTGTCCTCCTCTCCTGAATTCTAAATTTCTCCCAGTCCTCAGGTTTGTTGCTTTTTCTAGCCAATTTATATGCCTCTTCCTTGGATTTAATTTCTTATCCTTAATTTCCCTTGTTAGCCACGGTTGAGCCACCTTCCCCGTTTTATTTTTACTCCAGACAGATATGTACAATTGCTGAGGTTCATCCATGTGATCTTTAAATGTTTGCCATTGCCTATCCACTGTCAACCCTTTAAGTATCATTTGCCAGTCTATTCTAGCCAATTCACACCTCAAACCATCGAAGTTACCTTTTCTTAAGTTCAGGACCCTTGTTTCTGAATTAACTGTGTCACTCTCCATCTTAATAAAGAATTCTACCATGTTATGGTCACTCTTCTCCAAGGGGCCTCGCACAACAAGATTGCTAATTAGTTCTTTCTCATTGCACATCACCCAGTCTAGGATGGCCAGCTCCCTAGTTGGTTCCTCGACACATTGGTCTAGAAAAGCATCCCTAATTCACTCCAGGAAATCCTCCTCCACCGCATTGCTACCACTTTGGTTAGCCCAATCAATATGTAGATTAAAGTCACCTATGATAACTGCTGTATCTTTATTGCATGCATCCCTAATTTCTTGTTTGATGCTGTCCCCAACCTCACTACTACTGTTTGGTAAGTCTGTACACAACTCCCACTAACGTTTTCTGTCCTTTGGAATTCCACAGCTCCACCCATACCGATTCCACATCATCCAAGCTAATGTCCTTCCTTACTATTGCATTAATTTCCTCTTTAACCAGCAACGCCACCCCGTTTCCTTTTCTTTTCTGTCTATCCTTCCTAAATGTTGAATACTCCTGGATGTTGAGTTCCCAGCCTTGGTCACCCTGGAGCCATGTCTCCGTGATGCCAATTACTTCATACCCGTTAACTGCGATCTGCGCAGTTAATTCGTCCACTTTATTTAGAATATTCCTCGCATTGGGGCACAGAACCTTCAGGCTTGTCTTTCTAACACACTTTGACCCTTTGGAATTTTGCTGTAATGTGGCCCTTTTTGCTTTTTGCCTTCGGTTTCTTTGTCCTCCATTTTTACTTTTTTTTCTTTCTATCTTTTGCTTCTGCCCCCATTCTACTTCCCTCTGTCTCCCTGCATAGGTTCCCATCCCCCTGCCATATTAGTTGAACTTCTCCCCAACAGCACGAGCAAACACTCCCCCTACGACATTGGTTCCGGTCCTGCCCAGGTGCAGACCATCCGGTTTGTACTGGCCCCACCTTCCCCAGAACCGGTTCCAATGTCCCAGGAATTTGAATCCCTCCCTTCTGCACCACTCCTCAAGCCACGGAAGTGCAAGGCCAGTGAGGCAGGCTGGTGAACGATTGAGCAAAGACAGGCAGTGTGGCCCAGCGGCTGGAGGGCCATTGGAAAATCCTGGGGGAGGAAATGCAAATAAAGCACTGGGGTTCATTTCTAGAGGAAGAGAATTTAAAAGTAGGAAAGTTATGTATAACTTGTATAGAACCTTGGTTAAACTGCACTTGGAGTACTGTGAACAGTTCTGGTCTCCATATTACAAAAAGAATGTAGAGACACTGGAGAAGTGCAAACAAGATTTACAAAGATGATGCGAGAACTAACTGGTTATAGCAATTAGGAAAGACTGAACAAGCCTGGACTCTTTAAGGCTGAGGGGTGACCTAAGAGAGGGTTTTAAAATTATGGAAGGGTTTGCTAAGGTAGATGTAGAGCAGATCTTTCTATTTGTGGGGGGTGTCCACAACTAGGAGCCATAAATATAAGATAGTCACGAATAAATCCAATAAAGAATTCAAGAGAAACTTCTTTACCCAATAGAATGTGGAACTTCCTCCAACATGGAGTAGTTGAGGCAGATAACGTAGATGCCTTTAAAGGGAAGCTAGATAAGTACATGAGGGGGAAAGGAATAGAAGGGTATGCAGATAAGGTTGGATGAAGAAGGTGGGAGGAGGCTTGAGAACATAAACACCAGCACAGACCAGTTGAGCCAAATGACCTGTTTCTGTGTTGTAAATTCTACGTCATTCTATGTAGCAGCAGCACCAATGCTGCCATGAAACAGAAGAGGCTGGCAAAACCCATACTATTTGGTAAAAATTGGAGCAGGACACACAAAAAAGCATTGATTCTGTCGGTCCCCAGGTGAGTATAAGGGACTTGCCTTTATTTTCCGAAGCAAGATGTCTGCCATTCTGCAGGAAATACACGGCTACAATGCCATCCTGTGGCAAATGTTAAGTACTGCTGTTAGAAGTGACGTAAAGGACTAGAGTACAGATGATTGATAGACATGTAACATTTCAGTTGCATAATGTTACATTCACAATGTTGACTAAATGTGCAATACCATTAGAATGTTGGAAGCACTCATCATTTTTTATAAACAACTAGTCAATCAAGGGATATGGAGATCAGGCAAGAAAGTAGAGTTGGGATTGAAGATCAGCCATGATCTTATTGAATGGTGGAGCAGGCTCGAAGGGTCATATGCTCCTAATTCTTATGTTCACACAAATAGTAAAGACCTATTTGAATTTTTCAGGTCAAACGGAATTAGATGGTGAGGGTCAATGGAACCAATATGGGAAACAAGAGAGGGAGAAGGAGGTGGGAAGGGAAGTAGGGGCGGAAACAGTGGGAAGGAAAGGGAGAGGGAAGAAAAAGGAAGGGGAAGGGGAGAGAGACAAAGAAGAGACTGCTGAGAAAGAGGAATTCAGATCTGCAGGGGTAGGGGGATTGAGGCATGGAACAGCCAACCTTCGTGGGAGGAGAAATATAGCCAGTGGTGAGAGTTGATGTAAATGGAAAATGCAATTGGGCTGAGGGAGGTTATTGGAAAAGGGAAATGAGGCAGGGTAGATTCGCCTGTGAGTGGAAATTGCAGTCAGTGGGAGGTTTGGGGAAGAAGGGATTGGCAAACAATGGATGGATTGGATCAGGAAATGCAGCCACCTGGAGAGGAGAGGGAAACAAAATTGTATCCATTTTTGAACAGCCTACAGATCCACCCATTGGTGCTGAAAATTACCAATGGCAATTAGGCTTCTGCCTGTGTCAGATAATTTTTTTTTCAATTTTCAACTGGCCACTGGAAAACAGGATGGGCAGCAGTTAAAAATCGCCCGCTTGGCTTTGAAGAAGAACTGACAAGGCCTGTGTTCGGCTTTTTGTCATTTATGTGTCTGCTTATCACCATTCAACATGCAGAAAGTGGCCGCTGGGGTGTCAAGATTATTTTGAACAGCCTTAACACCAGTTCCCAAATTCCAATGTAGGTTTAAGAGAACAAGTAGGTAGACCAAAATACTAATTGGACCAATGGTGAGAACAACTGGTGAGGGAGGAGTAGAAGCAGCTCTAATTAACATAAATCATAATACAGATTGAAAGTTGTTGCTCAGGATTCCACCAGTACTGAGTTTCAAGAGAAAAGAGAAATATTAAAATCTAAAAAAAATACATTTTTCTGTCGAATGCTTGTAATGTCATTGTAGTTTAATTCACGAATCGAAGAATATGTGCCACAATAAGAGAATGAGTCAAAGTAACCAATATCAACATGTTCAATGGCTCATATTATTCCCCTTTCCCGTGAATATTTGACATGCTTCTGTGTCTCATCACTGTCCTCTGAGTGATTGCTTTATGTTTGGACACAACAGACCTGGAGACAAAGGGGGCGAAATTGCCCTTTTTTATAGCCACATTAGTGCCTCCGGGGGCGCTAATGGGGTGCAATGAGGTTATCGCCCGGGGGAAGGGGAAATTGCCCTGGAGGTTTGGGAGGCATTATGTTCTTAGCACCGCGCCCCGCGATTTGCGCCCCGGTGAGGATGGCACCGGCTGAAGTCACCGCCAGCTTCGCGCAGAGCGCCTCCGTTAGTGCACCAGACATTTTTCAGAGTTAAAGACCCGAATTCCGGGTCACTTATATATACTTCACACTGGGCAATAAATTTTCAAATAATTTGGATTATGCATCCCAAACGGGGTGCGGGGCAATTTTTCCCCCAAAAGACATTGTTCCATTAGTTCCTTAGCGCTGGATACTCAACAAAAATTCAAAGTTGCTGCAGATGCCAGAATGGCACAGACTCCTTTATGCAGATGAACGTAAACACTGTGCTCTTTGAAGCATTTTCAAGGCTTAGAATCATAGAATAGTAGAGCACAGAAGGAGGCCATTCGTCCCATCGAGTCTGAGCCAGCTATTTCAAAGAGCAATCCAGTTAGTCCCGGCCCCCTGCTCTTTCCTTATATCCCTGCAATTTTTCTCGCCTTCAAGTATTTATCAATGTATCAATTACACAGTAAGAGAAGGGATAACCATCCGTGGCTAATTAAGGAAATAAGAGATGGTATCCAATTGAAAACAAGGGTATACAATGTGGCCAAGACTAGTGGGAGGCCAGAGGATTGGGAAACTTTTAAAAGCCAGCAAAGAACGACTAAAAAAAATGATATAGAGAGGGAAGATAGATTATGAAAGTAAACTTGCACAAAATATAAAAAGAGTTTTGACAGGTACATAAAAAGGAAAAGAGTGGCTAAAGTAAATGTTGGTCCCCTAGAGAATGAGACTGGGGAATTAATAATGGAGAACAAGGAAATGGCAGAGACATTGAACAAATATTTTGCATCGGTCTTCACGGTAGAAGACGCTGAAAACATCCCAATAGTGGATAATCAAGGAGCTATAGGGAGGGAGGAACCTAAGGTGCCACATAAAAGGTTACTGTACAAGATAAAAGTTCACGGCATTGGGGGTAATATATTAGCATGTATATAGGATTGGCTATCTAACAGAAAACAGAGAGTAGGGATAAATGGGTAATTTTCCGGTTGGCAAACAGTGACTAGTGGGGTGCCGCAGGGATCGGTGCTAGATCCTCAACTATTTACAATCTATATTAATGACTTGCATGAAGGGACTGAGTGTAATGCAGCCAAGTTTGCTGATGATACAAAGGTGGGTGGGAAAGCAAATTGTGAGGAGGACACAAAAAATATGCAAAGGGATATAGACAGGCTAAGTGAGTGGGCAGAAATTTGGCAGATGGAGTATAATGTGGGACAATTTGAGGTTATCCACTTTGGCAGAAATAATAGAAAAGCAAATTATAATTTAAATGGAGAAAAATTGCAAAGTACTGCAGTACAGAGGGACCTGGGGGTCCTTGTGCATGAAACACAAAAAGTTAGTGTGCAGGTATAGCAAGTTGGCCTTTGTTGCAAGGGGGTTAGAGTATAAAAGCAGCGAAGTCCTGCTACAACTGTACAGGGTATTGGTGAGGCCACACCTAGAGTACTGCGTACAGTTTTGATCTCCGTATTTAAGGAAGGATATACTTGCATTGGAGGCTGTTCAGAGAAGGTTCACTAGGTTGATTCCGGAGATGAGGGGGTTGACTTATGAAGATAGGTTGAGTAGGTTGGGCCTATACACATTGGAGTTCAGAAGAATGAGAGATGATCTTATCGAAACATATAAGGTAATGAGGGGGCTCGACAAGGTGGATGCAGAGAAGATATTTCCATATCGGGGCAACTAAAACTAGGGGACATAGTCTCAGAATAAGGAGCCGTCCATTTAAAACTGAGATGAGGAGGAATTTCTTCTCTCAGAGGGTTGTAAATCTGTGGAATTCTCTGTCTGAGAGAGCTGTGGAGGCTGGGTCATTGAACATATTTAAGGCGGAGATAGACAGATTTTTGAGCAATAAGGGAGTAAAGGATTATAGGGAGTGGGCAGGGAGGTGAAGCTGAGTCCATGATCAGATCAGCCATGATCTTATTGAATGGCAGAGCGGGCTCGAGGGGCCAAATGGCCTACTCCTGCTCCTATTTCTTATGTTCTTATGTAATCTATAACACAAATACAGGCCATTCGGCCGAACTGGTCTATGCTAGTAATCATACTTCACACGAGCCTCCTCCCACTCTAATGACTTCATCCCACCATGTCATCGTCTATAGGACAAATGCTATCTACTTGCTCCACCCCATGTGGCAGTGAGTTCCACATCTGTGTAAAGAAATTCCTTTAAAATGCTTTATTTGATCTCTTAGTGACTTGTTTTTATTCATGGCCCCTTGTTCTGGACTCACCCACAAGTGGAAAGAATTTCTCCACATCCACCCTATCAAACATCTTCATAATTTCAAAGAACTCTTATCAGTTCCCCTCTTCATCTCTTTTCCAGAGAAAAGAGCTCAACCTCATTAATCTTTCCTGATTGTTGCATCCTCTTAATTCCGGTAACATCCTTGTAAAACTTTTAGAATCATAGAAGAATCATAGAATGGTTACAGCTTTATCATCTCATTTTAACAAGTCAGTTAAGAAAAATGTTATGACAGTGCTTGCGCACTGTTTCTAAAAGGGTGAATTTTTGTGGGGGTTCTCTCACTTATCTGTCATAAGATCAGTGGAACAACTGCCAAATCTCTGGAAAGATGCTGTGAATTAAGTTTCAACAGAAAAGTGGGAGAAACACCACAGAAATTCACACAGTGGGAGGGAGCTACCTGCAGTTGGGCCAAAGAATAAAACTGGTTTGAGCAGCTCTTTTGATGGTGAGCCCCGTCTGGGACTGATTGCTGCTGGAATCTGGCATTGTGGGGTCCCTCAAGAGGATCAATTCGGGAGCACACCTCACTTGCACAGTGTTAACAGCCCAGATTCAAATGGTGCGGTCCGAGGAGCTCCAGAATCTGGGTCTCGGACTTCATCATAATGAAAATGGTGCTGTGGGAGGAGCCCACACAGGTTCGTGCTCCAATTTCCAGGTAAGTGATCGGGAGTCTAGAGGAGGAACAGATGGGCCTCGGTGTCAGTGATCGGGGTTTGGTGGGATATCGGGGCGGTTGATCACAGTCGTTGGGGGTGCTGTCAGGGAAGGATAGGAGGTCAAGACTAGGGCCGGAGGGGGGTAAATCGAGGGCAGAGTGGGCTAGAGATCAGATTGGGAGGGAGCTCAGAGTTTTCGGGGCCAGGAGTAGCGGTGATTAAGGTAAGTACTTACCTTTCTTTACTAATGTGGTGTACAGCGTTGGTTTTCCCATTGGCAAGGACCAGAAGCAGACCCTTATTTGCATATGCAAATGAGATACCACTGCTACAGTCGTGGATAAAGGGCGCCTCTTGTTTGTTCATTACCAAGATAGTGTCCTGTGCACTTCCTGTGGGAAGTGTGCGTGAGCATCTTGGACCCCATTTTTGATCTTAATGTGGCCGCTTGGCACCTAAAAACACTGGTGCGACACAGTCCAATTTAGCCCCCATACATAGCCCAGAATTACAAATGTATCTGGTACCTCCAGGCATACTTACTGGGGGATCCCGGGAACCACAGACACACCCCTAAAGGTGATGTTGGGATGGGAGTGGGATGGATGCAGGTGGAGAAATGCCTGCCCCCACTATTGGTCATTCCGTTAGGAAGGGATGGGAACCCAGCTGAGACAGGCTCCCCTCCCAATTTCTGGCCCCATGCTCCTGGAATGCCTGACTTCCATTCCAAAAAGCAGCAGAAGTTCGAGTAACTTTGTGTTAGAGGAATTGTGTGACCAGAATAAGCCATTCTGCATCAACAATAACAACTTGTATTTATATAGCGCCTTTAACAAGACAAAAAATAAATTTGACATTGTATCAAGATGGTCATTAAAATTAAGTCAAGAACCAGCTGATTAGTTGTCTTAATTTTACACCAGCAGTAAATTATGTTAGTTATTTTAAGGCTTCATCACACCACATAACCAGATGTATTCTGGGCCTGTAACTTGCTTCAGACTCTGCCATTCCTCCACATTGGATTTCCTTTCACTTCACTTTTGTCGGGCATTCCTTCCCCTCCTCTTCCTTGACAAAGACAATCAATGAGTTACAATGTCTTTTCGAACCTTTCTAAAAGCTGTAATTGTTCTCTATGTAAACGTTTTCCTTTAAATTTCACCGATACTGCGATTTTCTGCCCCCAACCCCTCCCCAATTAAACTAGCTCCCTGCCCAAGTTTCTTAACCATTCAGGACTGAACTTAGTCAAAGCCCAAAAATCTACCCTGAAGCATCTTGCACTGTGCAGCATTTCCAGTTGCTTGGAAAGTGAATCAACTTATTCCTGCACAATGGTCTAAAGTATCTTAATGCCCAGTCCAAATCTTTCCACATTTCCTCTGTGAAGCATTTAGGGGTCAAAATTGGGTACTCCCGTCTTTGAGACGTCATCACCTGAGTGCTGATTTTAGCGCCGGGCGTTAGGCACAGCCTCAAAGTCCTAAATTTAGTTTTTACGTCAAAGATGAGAGAGCAGCGCTAAAAAGTGACGTTGCACACTCATCCTCGGGTGGGAGCTCAGGAGGCCTATTGAATTTTTCGATGGGAGGCTACCGCCATGCTAGCAAAACAACGGGAAGAAAAAAAAAGAACTAAAACTTCTCTGATCTACACACACTTCCCCGCTCTTAAAACTAATGAAAACATGCAGAAATAAATAAAGAGAAAAACTTACCTTCCTTTCTGGGCTATTCCAAGATCAGCTCTTTAACGACAACTTTTTCCTGCCTGTACGGCCGCCTGCCGTTACGGTAGTCGGACAAAGCAAATATCGCGCCAGAGGTTTCAAACAGGCATTGTATGCTGGGTGGTGTTAGCTGGGGCAGTGTTGCCTCTTGGCGCCTTTGCCAAAGAGCCAACTCAATTTAGGTTGAGGTGTCGACATGGCTTACCGACGACGGTAGGCCTTTGCTGCCCGTTTGTCGCCTACCGCTGGCAGTAAAGGTTAGCGTACAAAACCCAATTTCGACCTCTTATTCTTTAAAGACATGATAATTCACTAAAAATTCCCCTTATATTTCTGTCAGCCGTCCCTATGTCGCCTGCCACCGCTGAGACTCCTGTCATAAAACTGTTGACTCTCTGACCTACCCTTATATTTCCTGTCTTCTGTTGTCAGATTTTGTCAAGAGTCCTCACTCATCCTCCTACCCTTGTCACAGGTTTCCTCTCTCTTACCAGTCTTGGCTTTGCATCTTTTGAGAGCACCTACTGTTGACTTGCGCCTTTTCTCAATGTTTTCGGGGCTACAATGCACGGGTAGATTTGAATCTTTAGCACCAAGCAGAAAGCAGATAGTAGCAGATCAGATGCCCGTTATACATCCCGCCACATTGTCCTTTCTATTGCAATCAACAGGAAGCCGATCTGCTACTGCCAGTTTTCTGCCGGCGATGAAAGTTAAAATCTATCGCGGAATGTTTCTGTGTTTCATGGATGCAGAATTTTCCTGGACTATAACAAATTACCTACTATCCCGAAGTGCTGTTTTTTGCCCCTCAATGACATGATCAGCAGTTCTGATGATGACTTGAAGGTTCAAGGGACAAGAACATAAGAAATAGGAGCAGGAGCAGGCCATTTGGCCCCTCGAGCCTGCTCCGCCATTCAATAAGATCACGGCTGATCTTCTACCTCAATTCCACTTTCCTACATTATCCCATCCC
The DNA here is from genome assembly GCF_044704955.1 of Pristiophorus japonicus. Lineage (NCBI taxonomy): Eukaryota > Metazoa > Chordata > Chondrichthyes > Pristiophoridae > Pristiophorus > Pristiophorus japonicus. The sequence goes on from NC_091980.1 coordinate 212,806,263, forward strand.
TTGATTCCCTTAATATCCAAAAATCTATCAATCTCTGTCTTGAATATATTCAACGACTGAGCCTCCACAATCCTCTGGGGTAAAGAATTCCAAAGATTTACCACCCTTTGAGTGAAGAAATTTTTTTTCCTCTCAGTCCCAAATGGCTGACCTTATTCTGAGACCGTGACCCCAGGTTCCAGACTCCCCAGCCAGTCAAAACATTCTCCCTGCATCTACCCTGTCAAGCCCTGTAAGAATTTTGAATGTTTCAATGAGATCACCTCTCATTCTTCTAAACTCTAGAGAATATAGGCCTAGTCTACTCAATCTCTCCTCAGAGGACAATCCCTCCATCCCAGGAATTAGTCTGGTGAACCTTCATTGCACTCCCTCTATGGCAAGTATATCCTTCCTTAAGTAAGGAGACCAAAACTGTATACAATACTCCAGTCTGGTCTCACCAGGGCCCTATATAATTGCAGTAAGTCATCTTGGGGTAGAAATTGCCCCCCACCTGAAATGGGGCGCACGCACCCCGTTTCAGTGGCTTTTCCCACCGCTGTGGTTGAGGTCGCCTCTTGAGCGAAATTCCACTCTTTGTTGTTTTTTTTACTTGAATCCGGAAGTCACTCTTAATGGGGGTGGCGACTACACGAGAGGGGTGGGTACACGGCAGTGGCAACACCTGAGGGGCGGAAGTTGGGGCGCGGTGCGGAGTGACTGCAGTGATAACGTCATCAGGGCGTCATGTCACGAGGACTCTCCCCTTCACTTAAAGTGGAGAGCCTTTGCGATTTTAAAACTTCGGCCCACTGGGCCACCAAGGAGGGTTTCGGCTGGGCCAGCAGCCTGGCACCTAAGGGTGCCAGGTTGCTTGTTGGCGGCCAGGCCAAACCCGGGGGCATAATTGTCGGGATCGACATGGCAGTCGGCCGACATAAAAAAACATGGCGGCAGCGGCAGTGCATCCTCTCCTTTAAGGGAAGCCGTACCACCTTTGCAGAAGGCCATAGCTTTATGGACCACCGGGAAAATACAGGTTTTGGCACCGCCGGGCGGGCTGAAGATTTTCAGAGGGGAATGTCGCCGTCAGGGGAGGTAGATCGGCGGTATGCACAGTGATGACGCATTTAACGCAGATTGGCAGCAGCGGGGGGAGGGGGGGATCAGGGCACCGCCAGGAAACCTCGGAAGGGCAAATGGGCTATCAGCGGCCATTCCATGAAAACTAGGCGACCACTCCACTCCGCAGCATGGCCGCCGATTTGCACTGGTAACAGGCCTTAAGGAGAGGAGCAATTTTAGCCCCCTTTACTCTTGTACTCAAATATTCTTGTAATAAAGGCCAACATATCATTTACTTTCTTAATTGCTTGCTGCACCTGCATGTTAACTTTCAGTGATTCGTGTACAAGGACACCCAGGTCCCTCTGAACACCAACATTTCACAATCTCTCACCATTTAAAAAATACTCTGCTTTTCTATTTTTTTTACCAAGGTGGATAACTTCACATTTCTCCACATTATATTCCATTTGCCATGTTTTTGTTCATTCACTTAGCCTGTCTATATCCCCTTGAAGCCTCTTTACATTCTCCTCACAACTTACATCCCCACCTAGCTTTGTATCATCAGCAAGCTTGGATATATTACATTTGGTCCCCTCATCCAAATCATCAATATAGATTGTGAATAGCTGGGGCCCAAGCATTGATCTTTGCGGTACCCCACTAGTTAGTCTGCCAATCTGAAAATGACCTGTTTATTCCTGCTCTCTGTTTTCTGTTTGTTAATTAATCCTCAATCCATACTAGTATATTACCCACAATCCCATGAGCCCTAAGTTTGTTTAATAACCTCTTTTGTGACACCTTATCGAAGCCTTCTAAAAATCCAAATATACCATATCTACTGGTTCCTCCTCATCTATTCTGCTAGACCTCAAAAAACACTAACAGATTTATCAAACATGATTTCCCTTTCATAAATCTGTGGTGACTCTGCCCAATCCTATTATTATTTTCTAAGTGCCCTGTTACCATGTCCTTAATAATAGATTCTAGCATTTTTCTGACTACTGATGTCAAGCTAACTGGTCTGTAGTTCGCCGATTTCTCTCTCCCTCATTTTTAAATAGTGGGGTTACATTTGCTACCTTCCAATCTGCGGGAATCATTGCAGAATCTATGGAATTTTGGAAGATGATAACCAATGCATCCACTATCTCAACAGCGACCTCTTTCAAAGCCCTAGGATGTAGGCCATCAAGTCCAGGGGATTTATTAATTTCTCCAGTACAATTTTTTTACTAATACTAATTTCAAGAAGACAGTCAGATCATAGAGCAAGAAAACCCAACAGAACTGGCAGGACTGGTGAAAGAAAGAAGAACAAAAAAGTAGAGAAGAAAATCTGTAACTAGATATGAGAAGGGGAGAATTTCGAGAACTAAGTCAACCATTTAAAAAGAACTGAAGGAAAAAAGAAATAATGGGGAGGAAAGAACATTGCAAAATTCAGTACTGTGAATACAGATACAAAAATCAGCAAAGCAGGAAACAAAAGCATTGAAGTACAGCAAGAGTACTGAGCAGTGGACCAAAAAATTAATGTAAGTCTGCATTTATACCAATTGCTGATGGTAAGTATTTCAGATGCCCATCAATGCAAATATGACACTGCAATTCCAGAGTTGAGTCCTATTCAGACTCCAGAATACACTAATGTCAAGGGCACCAAAACGCCAGCACAAATCATAGAATCATAGAATGGTTACAGCATGGAAGAAGGCCATTTGGTTCATCGAGCCTGTGCCGACTATCTGCAAGAGCACTTCAGCTAGTCCCACTTCCCCACCCTATCCCCATAGCCCAGCAAAAAAAATTATTTCGGGTACTTATCCAATTCCCTTTTGAAAGCCATGATTGTGCCTGTCTCCACCACCCTTTCAAGCAGGGCATTGCAGATCCTAACCACTCGCTGTGTAAAAAAGTTTTTCTTATGTCACCTTTGGTTCTTTTGCCAATCACCTTAAATCTGTGTCCTCTGGTTCTTGACCCTTCTGCTAATGGGAACAATTTCTCTCTCTGTACTTTGTCCAGACCCCTCATGATTTTGAAATCAAAGGGCAGTGTTCGAGCAGAACACTCATCTTTGGCCAAAATGTGGTGTGTTTTTTGCTTGCAGCCAATAGTCGGTGGTGGCCCATAAGCAGATCTTCTGCCCAACCCCAAATCAAGAAGGTATGTCTGAGAAAATGTTGCCCTTTATGTTCTCCTTGAGCCTCAGCAGAACACACAGCAACTGGGAGCCTGGCACTGGTCTGCCATTCCTCTGGTGGTTCTATGTGGGCAACGTCGGTGAACCCTTGCAGGCACCTCACCCTAGCCCCGCATTTGATCTCCTCCCCGTGATTAGGGACAAGGTTGCCAGTTTAGAGCAGGTGGATGTTCCGTTGCGGTGGTGGAGCAGATCTCCAAGAATTGCAGGCTCAAGGAGCACATATCGCATATTTCTGACCTGGCGCCAGGTAGAGTCATCATCATCATAGGCAGTCCCTCGGAATCAAGGAAGACTTGCTTTCACTCCTGAAGTGAGTTCTTTGGTGGCTGAACAGTCCAATACGAGAGCCACAGACTCTGTCACAGGTGGGACAGATAGTCGTTGAGGGAAGGCGTGGGTGGGACTGGTTTGCTGCATGCTTTTTTCGCTGCCTGCGCTTGATTTCTGCATGCTCTCACCGTTGAGACTCGAGATGCTCAGCACCCTCTCGGATGTACTTCCTCCACTTAAGGCGGTCTTGAGCCAGGGACTCCCAGGTATCAGTGGGGATATAACTCCAGTCACTGACGACTATAATCATATCTGTTTTCTTCTTCATTGGTTAAGACTGCATGAATCACCTGAGAATGCTGCTGCCATCTGAGTCAATGCCACAGCAGGTACTGCTTCAGAACTGGAATCGGAGTATGGGCAGAGGCATGTTAAAAATCAGAATCCATGCTCCGTGCCCAAGACTAGCAATGAGTAATGCAATAGGAGATCCTCTACTACTATCAAAGATTATATTAGCTAATAGAATTGTAAAAAATGAATTTCTGAAGTAGAATGATCATAGTTGCAATGGAATCCTCATGGCTAGACCACAGAGGGCAGTAATTATCCAGGTGAATATAGGAAAATTCTTGATGCAAAATACAAATATAACTATTTTATAAAAACATTTTTACAGAGGCATAAACAAAAAATGCATACCAAGCCAAAGCTGGAGGGAGAGATTAGGTGGAGTGATGAAAAGCTGTGTCAAATTGGAAGGTTTTAAGGAGGGTCTTAAAAGAAAAGGAGTTGGAGAAGCAAAGGCATTTAGGGTGGGAATTTGAGATAATGGAACCTAGGTTGCTGAAGGCACTGGTGCTAATGGTGGGGTAAGTGACGAATGCACAAGAGGCTGTAGTTAGAGGAACACAGAGGGGGTTGTAAGACTGGAAGAGGTTACAAGGACAGGGAGGGTTCAAGCAAGGCATTGGAAGAATTGAAAGACATGGAATGAGAATTTTAAATGTGAGTCATTGGGGACAGTGAGAGGCCAATGATGGTGGATGTATTCGGCAAGCAGGACTTGGTACAGAATAGGATATGGGCAGTAGAGTGTTGGATGAATTGAAGGTTTATGGAAGGTGCAATTGGGAGGCTGGCCAGGAAATCGTTGGAGTAATGCAGTCTGGAGTGACAAAGATATGAATGAGGGTTTCTGCATTAGATGATCTGAGGTGGAGCGGAAACAGGCGATGTCACAGAGTAGAATTAGGCGGTCTACGTGAAGGGGAAGGTATGAGGTCAGAAGCTCAGCTCTGAGTTAAATTGGACACTGAAGTTTGGTTTAGCCTGAGGCAGTAGCCAGGAAGGGGGATGTAGTCACTACCAAGGGTATGGACTTTGTGGAAGGACCAAAGATGATGGCTTTGGCTTTCCCAATGTTTAATTGGAGGAAGTTATGGTTCAATCTAAACTGGATGTCGGACGAGCATTCTGATGACACAGAGGCAGTGGCGTGGTTGAGTTAGATGGCAGAGCTGGGTATCAGCAGTGTACACGTAGAAGCTGATCGCTTCTCTGAGGATTATGCAGCATGTATATGAGGAAAATAAGGAAGCTGAGGATAGACCCTTTGAGGACTCCAGAGGAATGGTGCAAAGATGAGAAGAAAAGCAATTGCTAGAAATGCTTGGCTATGATCAAATAGGTAAGAGTGGAACTAAGGAAGGGTAGCCCCAAGGACCTGGACAATACATTGAATCATAGAATCATAGAAATTTACAGCACGGAAGGAGGCCATTTTGGCCCATTGTGTGCACGCCGGCCGACAAAGAGCTCGTCAGCCTAATCCCACTTTCCAGCTCTTTGTCTGTAGCCTTGTAGGTCATGGCACTTCAAGTGCACAGCCAAATACTTTTAAAATGTGGTGAGGGTTTCTGCCTCTATTTCAGGTAGAAAGTTTCAGACCCCCACCACCATCTGGATGAAAACATTTCCCCTCAAACCCCCTCTAATACTCCTAACAATTATTTTAAACCTATGCCCCCTGGTTGTTGACTCCTCTGCTAAGGGAAATAGGTCCTTCCTCTCCATTCTATCTAGGCCCCTTATAATTTTATACACCTCAATTAGGTCTCCCCTCATCCTCCTCTGTTCCAAAGAAAACAAACCAGCCTATCCAATCTTTCCTCATAGCAAAATTCTCCAGTCCAGGCAACATACTCATAAATCTCCTCTGTACCCTGTCCAGTGCAATCACATCTTTCCTGTAATGTGGTGATCAGAACTGCATGCAGTACTCGAGCTGTGGCCTAACCTCCAGTTCAAGCATAACCTCCCTGCTCTTGTATTCCTTGCCTCGGCTAATATAGGCAAGTATTTTGTATGCCTTTTTAACCACCTTATCTACCTGGTCTGCTACCTTCAGGGATCTGTGGACATGCACTCCAAGGTCCCTTTGTTCCTCTATACTTCTCATTTATTGTGTATTCCCTTGCCTTGTTAGCCCTCCTCAAGTGCATTACCTCAAACTTCTCTGGATTGAATTCCATTTGCCACTGTTCTGCTCACCTGATCAGAACATTGATATCTTCCTGCAGTCTACAGCTTTCTTCTTCATTATCAACCACACAGCCGATTTTTGTATCATCTGCAAACTTCTTAATTATACTCCCTATATTTAAGTCTAAATCATTGATATATACCATAAAAAATAAAGGAACTAGTACTGAGCCCTGCGGAACCCCACTGGAAGCAGCCTTCCAGTCACAAAAACACCCATCAATCATTACCCTTTGCTTCCTGCCTCTAAGCCAATTTTGGATCCAACTTGCCACTTTGCCATGGATCCCATGGGCTTTTACTTTCGTGACCAGTCTGCCATGTGGAACCTTATCAAAAGCCTACATCAAACGCACTACCCTCATTGGCGCTCCTTAAAAAATTCAATCAAGTTAGTCAGACACGACCTTCCCTTAACAAATCCATGCTGACTGTTTAATTAATCTGTATTTCTAAATGAAGATTGATCCTGTCCCTCAGAATTTTTTCCAATAGTTTTCCCACCACCGAGTTTAGGCTGACTGACCTGTAATTACACAGCCTTCCTCCCTTTTTAAACTAAGGTACCGCATTAGAAGTCCTCCAATCCTCTGGCACTACACCTGTAGCCACAGAGGATTGGAAAATGTTGGTCAGAGCCTCTGCTATTTCCTCTTTTGCTTCTCTTAACAGACTGGTATACATTTCATCTGGGCCTGGGAATTTATCCACTTTCAAAGCTGCTAAACCCCTTATACTTCCTCTCTCATTATGTTTATTTCATCTAATATTTCACACTCCGCCTCCCTGATTGCAATGTCTGCATCGCCCCTCTCTTTTGTGAAAACAAGACGCAAAGTATTCATTAAAAACCATACCCAGGTCTTCTGCCTCGACACACAGGTTATCTTTATGATCTCTAATAGGCCCTACTCTTTCTTTAGTTATCCTCGTGCTCCTAATGTACTTATGAAACATCTTTGGGTTTTCCTTGATTTTACTTGTCAAAATGTTTTCATGCTCTCTCTTTACTTTCCTAATTTCCTTTTTAATTCCACCCCTGCATTTTTTATACTCCTCTAGAGTTTCTGCAGTATTGAGCCCTCGGCATTTGTCATAAGCCTCCCTTTTTTTCTTTATCCTACCCTGCATGCCCCTTGACATGCAGGGGGCTCTAGATTTGTTCGTCCCACCCTTTTTCTTTAAGAGAAGATACTTGCTCTGAACCCTCAGGATCTCCTCCTTAAATGCCTCCCACTGCTCTGATACTGATTTACCTTCAAGTAGCTGTTTCCAGTCTACTTTGGCTAAAATACATCTCAGCTTAGGAAACTTGGCTTTCCCCCAATTGTGAACTTTTATTCCTGGTCCATCTTTGTCCTTTTTCATAACTACCCTAAATCTAACTGAATTATGACCACTAGCACCAAAATGCTCTCTCACTGATACCCCTTCCACCTGCCCAGCTTCATTCCCTAAAACTATGTCCAGAACCGCCCCCTCCCTTATTGGGCATGCAACATACTGGCTAAAAAAGTTATCCTGAATGCATTTTAGGAATTCTGCACCCTCTATACCTTTCACACTAATTTTATCCCAGTTAATATTTGGATAGTTGAAATCCTCTACTTCTCATAAATTTACCTACATTTTTGCTCTTCTATCTCCCTCTGACCATTTGGGGGTCTACAGTACACTCCCAGCAGTGTGATCGCCTCTTTTTTTTCTTCAATTCAACCCATATGGCCTCATTTGATGATCCTTCTAACGTATCGTCCCTCCTCACAGCTGTAATTGTTTCTTTAATCAATACTGTGACCCCCCCTCCTTTTTTACCCTCTTTTCTATCCCGTCTGAAAACCCTGTAACCAGGAATGTTGAGCTGCCATACCTGCCCTTCTTTCAGCCATGTCTCAGTAATAGCTAGAATATACTTCCAGGTGTCTATCTGTGCTCTCAGCTCATTTGCCTTATTCCCGAGACTCCTTGCATTGAAGTATATGCCATTTAGCGCTGCCAAACTGCCTTGTTGTCTATTTTCTAGCCTTTGTTCCCTCTGCCTTCCAAATTCACTTTCTAATTTTCTGTTTTTCAATTCCAGCTTTGCTTCTCTCCCTTCTGAATCTACTCTCAGGTTCCCATCCCCCTGCTAAGCTTGTTTAAACCCTTCCCAACAGTACTAGCAAACCCCCCCCCCCCCCCCACCATCAAGCAACGATATTGGTTCCAGCTCTGTTGAGGTGCAATCCGCCTGGTTTGTACAGGTCCCACCTCCCCCCGAAACGGTCCCAATGCCTCAGGAATCTAAAACCCTCCCTCCTGCACCATCTTTCCAGCCACGCATTTATCTGCTCTCTACTCCTATTTCTCTACTCACTAGCACGCGGCACTGGGAGTAATCTGGAGATTACTACCTTTGAGGTGCTGTTTTTTAATCTCCGAGAACTTTAAAATCTGCCGACAGGACCTCATCTCTCTTTCTACCTACATCATTGGTACCAATATGAACCATGACCTCTGGCTGTTCACCCTCCTCCCTCAGAATGTCTTGCAGCCGCTCAGTGACATCCTTGACCCTGGCACCAAGGAGGCAACATACCATCCTGGAGTTATGTCTTCGGCCGCAAAACATCTGTCTGCTCCCCTAACTATCGAATCCCCAACCACTATTGCTCTTCCACTCTTCTTCCTCCCCCCTGTGCAGCTGAGTTATCTGTGGTGCCGTGGACTTGGCTCTGGCTGCACTCCCCAGAGGAACCATCGGCCCCACCAGTACTCAGAACAGAGTACCGGTTGGAGAGCGAGATGCACTCAGGGAACTCCTGCACTACCTGCCTGGTCCTCCTCTTCTGTCTGGCGGTCACCCATTCATTCTCTGCCTGCACACTCATAAACTGCGGGGTGACCATCTCTAGGAATGTGCTAGCCACGAAGTTCTCAGCCTCGTGGATGCACTGCAGTGATTCCAGTCGCCGCTCAAGCTCCGAAACCCGGAGCACGAGCTGCTGTAGCTGGGGACACTTCCCGCACACGCGGTCATGCAGGCCACAAGAAGCGTCCAGACTTCCCACATCGCACAGGATGTGCATTCCACCGGACTATGCTGCCCTGCCATGCCTCGATTTTAATAGGCTATTTACTAGCTTTACAAAAACTTAAGACTTATGATGTATCTAATTCAAATTGTTAATATAATATGGTATTACAGTTACTACTTTAATATAGTAATTATAGTTACCAATCTAATACAGTATTAACAGCTACCGGTCTCTAAGTTTCTGTTTTATCTCTAACCAACTATTTAACTCCGGCCCCTTGAAGAGCAAGAAAAACAAACAATGTGACCATTACCAACCAATCATTTACCAGCAATCCTGTGATGTCACTCCTTGTTATATTTTTCTCACTGCTCTCGGTGAGTGTGGGCCTCTCGCTCTCCCGCTCTTTATATCCTCGTTCTCTGCTCAGTCTCCACCCAGGATTGGAAGAGAATTGTGTGATCAAATGAGTCGAAAGCTGCAGAGAAATTAAGGAGGATAAGGAGGGATATTGCACTGTGTGTATTTGTTGAGGAGCTGGGTTAGGGCGATGGTTTTGAAATAAAGGGGAACAGTGCCTGCGGAGAGGGGGACCATTTACAATATCAGTTGAAATGAGAGCCAGGAAGGGGAATTGGGTGATCAGGATTTGTGTAAATACAAAACTGAGGAATTGTGGTTTATTATCTTACTTACCACTACCTTGACCTCAGTCAGCATAAATTGAGGAATAGTAGGGATCTAATGGAGACAGATGAGAATATAGCATGCCATTTACTGAAATTGGTAAAGTAATTAACCTCGAGGTGCTGGCTTGCAAGAAAAAATTGTTGGAACATCTCAGGGTGCCGAATGAACAGACTTGTGCTTTAACCAGTTCTGACAACTGCATCATAAACTAGACTTATTCAGCTCAATTGACCTGTCAACTTCTCAAGACCAAATAAAGATTTGTAATAAAATGTTCAAGCTTAGAAGTGTAAAAACAGTGCCATTTCTTTGAAGTGTTTTACTGTTGTACCAAATTGGAGTGAGCATGATATATATTCTGTCTGTTGTCGTTATATTCTTAGAAATTTGCCGTTGTTGCTGATTGTGTGACAGTTTTGGGACAACAGATGGTAGTCATTTGGTGAGCGAGGAAGAAATGAAAAACATTGGCCAGACTGAGCTCTTTTAGAACTGTGGTGGACATAGGCCAGATCTGGATTTTGTTTATCTAGGGACTTCCTGTAATTCTGTCAAGGCTTGTATTTCTCATGCGGACAAAGGACGGATTGATTTACCTGTAGATTATTAAACTAGGTCAGAAGTTCGAATATAATCAGGAAATGTTAATTAACGTACAATTCAGTCTGTTGCATTGTAATGATGTCATTCATCAGTTGTTTTATGATTCTTTGTAGAATATATATTTATCTGAAATAGCCAGCATTGTTACTATTCCTTTAAGAATTCTTTCCACAATTCAGATATAGATAGTGCCTAGGAGAAAATAAAGCTAAGTTAGTACAAAATTATAAATGATGTGAACACAAAATTACAGCCTTTGAGGTGTTTATTAACATTTTAATATAAAATATACATCATGAAATTACAAATTATTTGAGAATTGAGCACATAATGCTAAAACTGACTTTCCCTCTTTGTTTGCTGTTTGATCAGTAATCTATGTTTCAGGGCCCTGGTTTGATTCCTTTTTCCATGTTAGTTATGAAGCTGTCAACCTTGGTCAAGTCTTAGATTTATGGCATGAGTCAGCAGTATACCCACGGCGTCACATTACAGCACAAATATAATTGGGGAAAGCAGTGTCTGTCATAATGGCCATGTCCCTGTTTTAATCCAAGTTCACTGTCATGTTACGATTGATACGGCTGCTCCAAGTCAATGATGTTTCTTCAATTATCATAAGACCATTCAAGTCACATCTAGTAACTATATGGAGAAGCACTTTCAGCCAGTTACCTATCAGAAATCTCCTGATGACATTGGGAAGAGCTTTCGACGAGCCATCTATCAGAAATCTGATAACATAGGAAAAATGGTTTTCAGAAATTACCTGGATGATTTGGATAAGCATTGGCTGTAGTTTCGAAGCAGTTGATGCGAAGGCACATGAAAAAAAGGAAGCTTTTAAAGTTAAACAAACTTTGGTGGTCTGCTGAAGCACCATTCACATTTCAATAATTGAAAAGAAACAATTATTTTGTAGTAAACTATAGTGAAAATACTGCTAATTGTTCAACTTTCCCTTGTGGTAGTGCCCTTAGTTAAAATATCGGTTTATACTCATTCTCAAAATAGATACGAGATCAGTCAGATGAGAATGGGAGAAAAGACACAGCTGCAATGTTTGGGTTTGATGTTTTTAATTGATTAATGAAGGATTTCTAGATGAGAGTGCATTGGCAGCACATGTTGCAGCACCAGTACACTACATGTGGAATGATACATGATGCATGTTGAATTCCTGCACCCTGCTGAGTTCCTGACCTGAACGGCGTCCTGCGGTGGGTAATGCTTAGAAACAAATTGCTTCCCATGGGGAGCAGTGGATATTTTCAGGGTAGTCATACTTGAACTGCTTTTGCACACCTTCTGCTATCTGGTTGAGAGCAGCTCTGATGCAAGCCTGGGACCAGGCTGGCTACAGCGGGTGCATGACCTGAGCAGTCCTGGGAGAAGAATAGAGAAAACATTGGTTACCCACAAAAATAGACAGCTGTATTTTTTTAATGTTCAGGTATATCTGGTTTTGATACTACTGCAATGGTATTACATGAACACTGTAACATTTTGCATAAATCTCCTGGAACCCCGCTGTGAGTTCTATAAACATCAGTTTGCCTACTTATGAGCACAAGAAGATAAATTCTATAGTCAAGTGACTCTCCATAAGATTTTCTCCAGCAATTTCCAATAATTATGCTGAACATTCTCAATCCTTCATTCAAAAACTCTCTGCACACAGCGCAACAACATCCGAGAAGCTTTGACACCACTCAGGGCTGAACAGTTTGCTTAATCAGTGTCCATACCATTGGACTCTTTGGGCGCAAAATTTGGATCTGTATGAATGCCCCATGAGGTCCAAAATGGCATCCGCGGCACACACACACTTCTCGTGCGGGTTGCGTCGGACGCCATCTTGGTTAGGGTGGTAGCGTGCGCATTGAGCATCCACTGGAAGTATGCAGAGTAGGCAGATCATGGCATCAATCAGCGTGTCACTGAAATCTGCCACCTGTTGCAGCCATAACTGCAACCTCAGAGCAGGATGAGAAAGGCATTGCCAGTGGCGGTGAAGGTTACCGTGGCCGTGAACTTTTATGCGTCTGGATTCCTCCAGGCTGGGGTTGGAGATATTTGTAACATCTCGCAATTTGCCATCCACTGTTGCTTAAGGGAGGTCATTGAGGCTCTCTATTCAAAGAGAGCAGACTACATTTCATTGTCTCTTGCCAGAGAGCGGCAGGCAGAGTGAGCACGTGGCTTCGCTAAGATTGCAGGCTTCTCCATGGTTCAGGATGCCATTGATTGTACACACGTCGTTTTGCGGGGGGCCGCATGTCAACTCTGAGATGTACCGTAACTGAAAGAGATTCCACTCTCTCAACATCCAGCAGGTGTGTAACCATAGACAGCGAATCATGCAAGTCAATGCCTGATATCCTGGCAGAAGTCATGTTGCCGTCCTTCTGTGGTTGTCTGTGCCATCTGCATTTGAGCCACCATGACAAACCAAAAGGTGGCTACCGAGCAACAAGGGCTATCATGATATGCAACCCACGCCTCCTTGGATATGCAACCCATGCCCACGTGGGCAGCAAGCATACAATGAAAGCTATGCTGCCACATCAATGTGATAAAGCAAACCATTCATTGCTGAAACAATGCTTCCACTGTCTGGACTGCTCTGAAGGAGCCTTGTAGTACTCGGCAGAGTGGGTGTCAAGAATTGTGGTGGTCTGCTGCATGCTTCACAACCTCGCCATCATGAGGGCACAGCCCTTGCCATCAGCTGTACGGCAAGCAGGTCAGGAGAAGGAAGAGGAAGGGAGGAGGCATCCGAGACAGCCCCTTTCTGGCCAGGCAGTCCATGAACATCTCATGTGACTGCAATATCAGTAAACGTAACCCCAATTTCCCATTCACCAACCGTCCCACATTTACCTTCCCTTCTGTTACTGACTATCACAGCATCTGCTTGCCCACAATGCAAAAATAAAAGCCAGCACAAAATAAATATTCCAAACCAAATGTATAAATCAAAACATGACATATTGCATACAAATGTCAACTACTCACCCTGGTGCATTCTCTTAGTGCCTGTCTTCCGTGTGCCTTTGCCTGTCCCAATGCTCCTATGCAGTGCTACCTGAGTGGTTATATGACTGGTGGAAGGCTGCTGACTTTCAGTGGGGGAAACTGCAGATGGCCTTGCAGGATGACCTCAAGCAGCCTGGCTTCGGATTGCATGGGCGGCAGCAATCTAGACTGGCTAGCTGACAGGCAACAGCAAGGGCACTGGCGGAGCGGCAGCGGTGGGAGGACAAATGCTGTCATTCTGAGAAAGAACAGCAGGTTTGTGCTCCTTAAAGCCACTGCCATTCCCCCGGGGCGGTGTCTCAGCAATCCAAGTAATCTGTTGGAGAACAGATCACTGCACTGCTGTGACATCCTGGAAGCCCCTTTGAACACTGGTATCCACAACCATGATGGGAGCAGTTTGAGCTTGTATGACAGCAAGCTGACCTTGCATGACAGAAGTCTGTGCTTCCACTGCAGCACACAAACATTGGGTGGTTTCTGCTGGGGTTGCAATGGAAGCAGAGCCATCGGCCATCAGATGTTGCATCATGGTTGGGTCCACAAGAGTGCTAAAGGAGTTGGTCACCACTTCCATGCTGGAAAGAATGGGCTCCAAGCTCTGCACCAAGCCCTGTGCCAAGTTGGTGTTGGACTCCTCCATGCTCCTTGACATTGCATGTCGGCTTTCTGGCAGGCCTGCCAATGCACCAAGCATTTACTTGTGCATACCCATCAGCCTTCTTGTGTAGCCTGGCCCATCAAGGTCCTTATCTGAGGTTTCTGCAGCAGGACTAATTTGTGACCTCGCACTTCGGGGAGCTGGCAGCAGTGTTACTGCAGGCCACAAGTGCCCGGTGCCTCACCACATGCAGATCCCACCTCTCAGCTATCCTCCAAATAGGCATAGTATCAACATCTCAGCTGGTGACTGCGAGTGGCATATCCGTGGCATAACTAAGACCGCCTATTTCCACCTCCGTAACATTGCCCGTCTCCTCCCCTGTCTCAGCTCATCTGCTGCTGAAACACTCATCCATGCCTCTGTTACTTCTAGAATTGACTATTCCAATACACTTCTGGCTGACCTCCCACATTCTACCCTGTATAAACTTGAGGTCATCCAAAACTCGGCTGCCCATGTCTAACTTACACCAAGTCCCGTTCACCCATCACCCCTGTGCTCGTTGACCTACATAGGCTCCCGGTTAAGCAACGCCTCAATTTCAAAATTCTAATCTTTGTTTTCAAATCCCTCCATGGTCTCACCCCTCACTATCTCTATAATATCCTTCATCCCCACAATGTCCCCCCCCCCCCTCCACCCCTGAGATATCTACACTCCTCAAATTCTGCCCTCTTGAGCATCCCTGATTTTGATCGCTCACCCACCAATGGCTGTGCCTTCAGCTGCCTAGGTCCTAAGCTCTGGAATTCCCTCCCTAAACCTCTCCACCTCTCTACCACTCCTTCCTCTTTTAAGATGCTCTTTAAAGCCTACCTCTTTGGCCAAGGTTTAAATTATCTGGTTATTAGGTTATTAGGTTATCTGCCCTAATTTCTTATGTGACTCGGTTTCAATTTTTTGTCTTGTAACATTCCTGTGAAGCGCCTTGGGACATTTTACTACATTAAAGGTGCTATATAAATACAAGTTGTTGTTGTTGAGTGTGAAATCTAGTAGCGCTGTTCCTTTATCATCACAGTCTTCTTGCTCGTCCACCTGTTACTTTTCCACCACTGCCTGACCAGGTTGCAGTTCTTGGGTATCTGAAAGGAGAAAGGCACAAAGGTAGGGTTGTGGTGAGGGCAGGGGGGAAAGTAAGAGGTGCACGCTTACACCATCTACAGCTTCTAATTCAGAAGAGGTTGTGGGTAAGGGGGAAGTGAAATGTGAAAAAGAGTATTAGGTATGAGGATCATCTTCTATCATATCAGCCCCACTGCTGGCCACGACCTCAGCAATGGCCGCTCCAATGATGGCAAGCACCGTTTCCTCCAGGAGGATGAGGACATGTAGCTGCGCCTGTCCCCCGCCGGTTAGCTCCTGTTGCCTCCAGTTATATGTCCTGCAGGAGAGAGGGAAGTGTGCCAGTGAGTGTTGTGCAATCTGTTTTGGTTGCCATGGTTGAATAGCTAGCAGTGTAAGGCTTACAGCAGTGGTAAGTGTGTGAGGGTGAGGTGAGCTATTAATGTTAGATATGAGTCCTGATTGATAAGAGATTGTTGGTAGGTGAGTGCTGGGGATCTGGTCTGTAAAGTCCTTACTCGACAGCATGAAACCACACGAGGCACATTCCAGGGACAAGGCCACTCTGTGACCTTAACTCTTTATTACAGGACTCCAGAAGTGATGACCCTGCGTGGGACCTCCCTTTATATACCTGTGTGATCAGGTAAGAAGTGTCTCCCACAAGTTCACCCCTGTGGTCAAGGTGTGCATCTAAGTTGAGTGTATACAGTAATACAGTGGTGTTACATTGTAGTTACAAACATGACATCACCTTCCCCACCACCCCCCCAAAGTCTTACTGGGATCATAGGTTTAGTCTTTCAGGTGGTCTACGCTCCCTCGTAGAGCGCCGCAGTTGGGGCTCTGGTTGTTGGACACTGACGTGAGTGTCTGTCACCTGTGATGATTCTGGCCTGTCCAGGCTGACCTCAGGGACTGTGCATTCTTCTGATTGCTCTTGTTGCACGTTCGCTGGCGGTAGTGTGAGCTCCATCTCATGATCTTCTTCAGGTTCCTCCGTGTCCATGCTGAACCTTTTTTTTTACTTGGTCCAGATGCTTACGGCATATCTGGCCATTGTTGAGTTTTAGCACGATGACCGTATTCCCCACTTTTCCAATTACAGTACCCTCAAGCCATTTGGGCCCCATGGCGTGATTGAGGACATATACTGGATCATTTATTTCTATACATCTCCCCCTTGAATTACGGTCATGGTACTCGTTTTGTGACTTGCACTAGCCATCAACTATGTCGGTCAGGACTGGGTGGATGAGGGACAACCGAATTTTGAGTGTCCGTTTCATGAGTAGCTCTGCGGGCGGGACCCCCGTGAGCGAGTGCGGGCGGGATCTATAGGCCAGCAGGAGGCGCGATCGGTGGCATTGTAGGGAGGGTCCTTGAATCCTGAGCATACCTTGCTTAATGATTTGGACTTCCCGTTCTGCCTGGCCATTGGAGGCCAGCTTGAACGACGCAGTCCTGACGTGGTTGATGCCATTGCCCGACATAAGCTCCCGGATTTCATAGCTCATGCAACACGGGCCATTATCACTAACCAGGATGTCTGGCAAGCCATGGGTTACAAAGATCGCACGTAGGCTTACCATGGTGGTGGATGACGTGCATAAATTCAGGATGATGCGCTCGATCCATTTCGAGTACGCATCTACTACAATGAGGAACATCTTCCCCATGAACGGGCCCGCGTAGTCAACGTGAATGCGTGACCATGGCTTGGTGGGCCAGGGCCACGGGCTGAGCGGGGCCTCCCTGGGGGCATTACCCAGCTGGGCACAGGTCGTGCACCTGCGAACACAGTGTTCCAGGTCTGAATCAATTCCAGGCCACCAAATGTGTGACCGCGCAATGGCCTTCATCATCACATGCCTGGGTGCTTGCTGTGGAGTTCCCTGATGAATGCCTCCCTGCCCTTCTGGGGCATGACTACCTGGCTGCCCCATAGTAGGCAGTCGGCTTGGATGGAGAGCTCATCCATCCGCCTGTGGAACGGTCTGACCTCCTCAGGGCATGCTCCGTGTGCGGGCGCCCAATCCCCAGTCAGGACACATTTATTAATCAAGGATAGGAGGGGATCTCTGTTTGTCCAGATCTGGCGGGCTGTGATGGGGGAGCCTGCACTGTCAAAGGCATCGACAGCCATGACCATCTCAGCGCTTTGCTCAGCTACCCCCTCGGTGGTGGCCAGTGGGAGCCTGCTGAGCGTGTCAGCGCAGTTTTCAGTGCCGGGCCGGTGCCGGATGGAGTAGTCATAAGCAGCTAACGTGAGAGCTGTATGCAAGCTGATGCATTGGCATTGACAGCCTTGCTGTCTGACAACAGGGATGTGAGTGGCTTGTGGTCCATCTCCAATTCAAACTTCTTACCGAAGAGGTACTGATGCATTTTTTTTTCACCATAGACACATGCAAGCGCTTCCTTCTCGACCATCCCATAGCCCCGTTCTGTTTGAGAGCGCGACCTGGAGGCATAAGCCACAGGTTGTAGCTGACCCTCAGCATTACCCTGCTGCAACACGCACCCAACCCCATAGGACGGTGCATCACATGTCAGAACTAAACGTTTACAGGGGTCGTACAGGGTCAACAACTTGTTTGAACGAAGTCGGTTTCGCGCCCGATCAAAAGCCCGTTCCTGACAGTCCCCCCAAAACCAATCTTAACCCTTACGTAGGAGCACATGTAGCAGCTCCAACAACGTGCTCAAGTTCGGCAGAAAGTTCCCAAAATAGTTCAACAGTCCCAGGAATGAACGCAGCTCCAATGTGTTGCATGGCCTGGGTGCTCGTCGAATCGCCTCCTGTTTTGGATTCGGTGGGCTGAATCTCATCTGCAGTGGGCTGAATCCTGCCCAGAAACTCAACCTCAGGAGCTAAGAACATGCATTTAGACTTCTTGAGTCGCAGGCCTGCCCGGTCCAGTCGGCGTAGCACCTTCTCCAGGTTCTGGAGGTGTTCCTCGGTGTCTCGACCAGTGATGAGGATGTCGTCCTGGAATATGATCGTTCCCGGAATGGATTTAAGCAGGCTTTCCATGTCACGTTGAAAAATCGCAGCCGCTGATCAAATGCCAAATGGGCAGCTGTTATACGCAAACAGTCCCTTGTGTGTGGTGATGGTGGTCAGTAGTTTGGATTCGTCGGCCAGTTCCTGGATCATGTAGGCTGAAGTGAGGTCCAACTTGGTGAACAGCTTGCCGCCTGCCAGCGTGGCGAAAAAGTCCTCCGCTCTTGGGAGCAGGTATTGGTCTTGTAGGGACACCCGATTGATGGTGGCCTTGTAGTCGCCACAGATCCTGACAGAGCCATCCGCTTTTAGAATGGGAATGATGGGGCTCACCCAGTCGCTGAATTCAACAGGCGAGATGATGCCCTCTCGCAACAGCCGGTCCAATTCGCTTTCGTTTTTTTCCCACATCACATACGGCACCACTCTGGCTTTGTGGTGCACTGATTGGCGTCTGGGGTGATGTGTATCACTACTTTGGTGCCTTTGAAAGTCCCACGCCCAGTTAGAATCTTGACTCGAATTGTTGTAGGACTTGTGAGCACGAACTTCGCTCCACCGAGGACATTGCGTGAACATCCCCCATTTCCAGTTCATCTCAGCTAACCAGCTCCTCCCCAACAGTGCGGGACCATTGCCCGGGACAATCCAGAGTGGCAGCCAGTTCACTAACCCATTTTGTGTGACAGCCATCATTGCACTGCCTAGCACCGGAATGATTTCTTTGGTGTAAGTCCGCAATTGTGTCTCAATACGTTCTAATTTGGGCCTACTGGCTTTGAGTGGCCATAGCTTCTCAAATTGCTGAACGCCCATGAGTAACTGGCTGGCCCCAGTGTCCAGCTCCACGTGTACTGGGATACCGTTCAACAAAACCCTCATCATCATTGGTGGCGTTTTGGTGTATGAACTGTGAATATTCGCCGCATGGACCCGCTGAACCTCGGCGTCCATCGATTTGCCCCAAAAGTCATCCTGCCTCACAGAACCCCCTTCTGGTCCATCCGCCTCATATATTAGTCTGGTTGCAGGTTTCTGCACATTTGAGCTAAATGGCCACTGAGATTCCAGTTTCTGCAGACAAACTGTTGGAATCTGTAAGATTTGGCTGAGTGTTTTCCCCCACACCTCCAGCATGAGTTAAAGTTTCCATTGTTGGGGGCAAAGGGACCATGACCAGAAATTCCACGCTGACTGTCCCTTCGACTGCTCTTAAGTACCCTATTAGTGGGTGTCAATGGCCCCATCCCGGGCCGCATTGTCCACTGTGATGGCGTGAACGTCCGTTCAGCCTGCCATTGTCTCTGTTGAGGTCCTGCTCTGGGGTCTATTGCTGCCTGTTAAATGTCAGACTGCCCCTGCCTGCCTGCGGGGTTCTGAGTAACATTGACAATGTTGACTCCCTGATCCATCGCCGCGTTAGAGGCAGAATTGCGCGCGTAAATCATTTTCGTCTCTTCCTCCCCTGCCATGAAAGTTTGAGCTAACAATACCGCCGCTTCCAAGGTCAAGTCCTTGGTCTCAATTAACTTGCGAATAATTCCCGCATGACCAATACCCTCGATAAAGACGTCCCTTAGCATCTCCCCACTGCAGGCATCTGTGAACTTACAGATGCTGGCCAAACGCCGGAGGTCCACTACAAAGTCCGGTATGCTCTGTCCTTCACAACTTCGGTGGGTGTAGAATCTGTGTCGAGTCATGTGTATGCTGCTCGCCGGTTTGAGGTGCTCCCCGATTAATTTGCCAAGCTCTTCAAAGGTTTTGTCCGACGGCTTTTCGGATGCCAATACGTCCTTCATGAACGCATAAGTCTTTGGCCCACAGCTGGTCAGGAGATGAGCCCTTCGCTTGTCGGCCACTGCATCCCCCAGGCAGTCTTTCGTAACGAAGCTTTGCTGAAGCCTCTCGATAAAATCGTCCCAGTCTTCCCCAACACAGTACCGTTTCTCTGTGCTACCGGTGGCCATTCTCATGGGTCGTGAATTCCCGTTTCTCGTCGCCAATGTAAAGTTCGTACTCTACAGCATGAAACCACATGAGGCACATTCCAGGGACAAGGCCACTCTGTGACCTTAACTCTTTATTACAGGACTCCAGAAGTGATGACCCTGCATGGGACCTCCCTTTATATACCTGTGTGATCAGGTAAGGAGTGTCTCCCACAAGTTCACCCCCTGTGGTCAAGGTGTGCATCTAAGTTGAGTGTATATAGTAATACAGTGGTGTTACATTGTAGTTACAAACATGACATGGTCCATTGGGCAGTGTGTGAGGCTAGTGGTGCAGTTGGTGAGATATGGCATTTGAAGATGAATTCACTGACTTTGACCACTCGTGTGAGGTAATTGAACTATTTGTAGCACTGCATCCAGGTCCTCGGGGCTTGACTCCTGTCATTAACCGCCACGGCTATCTGGTCCCACTGCCTTCTCAGAGTTTGACTGGAGAGCCTGCTGGCCTTCTGTGGATAGAGCTCTCCTCTCGGTCTCTTCCACCAAGACCTCGAGTGTAGCGTCAGAGAATCTTGGAGCCTGCATTCTCCCATGTTATGCCATTATTACATCTTTTTCCACATCAGAATGAGTTCCACAATGGCTTCGACCACTTGCTCTAGCCACAATGCACCTTCCCTTTAAGCGATTCAGGCTAACTATAAGTAGTACAGGCTAACTTGTGGTGCTAGCCTCGCACAATTTTCGGCCCCCTGCTGAGGCATGCGGCCACTCAGCTGGTTGCACGCTGCAGTCATGTTAATTAGCAGGCAGCATGAAGTTGGCGTGCTGTCTGCATCGGAAGCAACAGGCATGAGTTAATACCGCCTCGTGATCCAGCGCCCGTTTTCGGGGGCATTCGAATTTAGCCCCCTATGTCCACCCCCTATGTACAGCGCACTGTAGCTGCAGTATGTACAATCTACAGGATGTACTGCAACAACTCACGAGGCTACTTTGACAGCACCTCTCTCCCCTATGACCTCTATCACTGCAAAGGACAATAGCAGCAATGTCATGGAAATCTCTTCACCTCCAATTTCCCCTCCAAGTCACACACCATCCTGACTTGGGTGCATATCGCAAACCCTTCATTGTTGTTGGGTCAGTATCCTTGTCAGAATAGCCCACATCAAATAAAATTTAAAAACTGTCTTTCTGTTTACAGGTGCTGACTGACTTCCTGTGAATTTCCAGCATTTTTTATTTCAGATTTCCAGCATTTGCAGTTTTTTTCTTTTTATTTGTCGGTGTTGTGGTATCTTGACTAGGACCATTTCTTTACAGTTGGTGTGAGAATCTCATGGATACATTATGTAACAGTCACAATATGCATCTACCGTTTCATAAATTATGATCCCCACCTGACAATTCATTCATAACATTGGTCCTCAGCCCATCCAGTATTCACCAATACACAATAATCCACTTCTCTGATCTCTCCCAAAATGAACCTTACATGCCTCTCTGAAGCCACATTTCTTGTAATCTAGGTCACATTCCAGAGCACATGCATTTGTCTGACCTGCTATCCGTGTCCAAAATAGCAGAAAACTGTTCTTTTCCTCACTCATTGTAGTTGTGTAAAATGATCGATACTCAAGGTCACCATATAGTATTATCAAAATTACCAAACACTAGTCCATTATCTGCAATCCATTAACGTCCACAGAAGTATATATTTTTCTTTTATTAGCAGAAATTGAGCTTAGAAAGAAATCATGAGTAGTGGTAGTGGCAGCCATCCCTGCATTGACGGAATGATAATAAAGATTGTGCAACTTTTCAAACAGTATGCTAGTTACTGTATCATATTACATGCCTTTAGACATGAAAAATCTTACTGTATTACAGGAAATGCAGTCATTATATAGAAAGTAATTTAGTTCAAGGAGGTCATAGGACATGATGTACAGTCAAAAGAACTAGATAAATGGAGAGAAATTAATTTATCCGACATTAATAAGAAAATAATTTCCTCAGCAAGAATTTGGGGTTGTGGTAGCACCTGCTATATCTGGACATAAATTGATTTTGTCAGCCGAATGTGTCCGATTAATAATTCGAATCTGTTTAAGATTTCAGTGATTAAAGCAGCAAAACATTGCATATTCATCTGTACAATTATATCAAGTATAGACTCATTTATTTATGAAATCTTAGTATATCTATAATCTTAAAATATAAATGCACTCTCAGCAAAAGAGAATGTGGGTGAGAATCATCCTTAATCATGCTGGTTCATTAACCAATTAAAGTGATGCTGCTAACATCATTCTGGTACATTGAGTTGGCAATGCCATCCACACAGAATCAGCAGATTCATGCAGCATTCATATTTTTAGGATATCCGTCATTGCAAGTACCTTAGTAATCATAGACTGATGAGCAGATTATTTTTGTCTTTCTTTAGCTCAAATTAGCCACTGATTTTCAACATAAAAGGAGTTCTGTTTATTATATAGCTACCTGCTGAGCTTTCATCCTGAAGCCAGCTAGCATCAATATTTCAAATTAACTAATGAAGAAGTACAATGAACAATGAAAACAATGTTTGGATAGGTATGATTAACATATTACACAACTGTTTATAGATGGACATTTCTAACACATGGAGCTTCACAATCATGCTGCATTATTTTATACAGTGGGAAAATATTCTTTGGTATTTAAAAATATGCTATTTTAATGGTAAATGTGCTTATTTTTACTTTATAGAAACTATAATGGCAGCTTATTATAGAATAGCTCTCTCCATGATAGGAAGTCTGAGCACTGTTACTCCAACTCGTTCAAATCCCAAGGTCGAAGAAAGATATCTAGCAAACATTTAATTCTGTATAATGAAGTCGACTATGGTTTTTGTGTGGAACTGAGTTAATTAAGAAGTGTGCATTACCTTTGGCAAATAAAAGTTCACTGAAGCAGTGTTTCATTAAGTTTAAAAATACCTTCTTGATGAACAGTGAAAATGTGTTTGCTCTTTTAGATAAAAACAATGTGGGCGAAATTGCCCCTTTTTAAAAGGCCTGTTAGCGCCTCCAGGGGACATTAATGGGGCGGAAGAGACTTTTCGCCCGGGTGGGGGAGAGGGCGCTATCGGCTCCCGGGAAATTGCCCGGGAATTTGTGGAGGTGATGCCACGACAATACCGTGGGTAAAGACTTGGGCTGCCACGCAATCGGCGATGACGTCATCGCCATGCGCAGCGACCCCGCACCACCCTACTCTGACCCCATACTTTGCCTTGTGGGTTGTGAAGCTAGTCAACGTCCGCTCTCGGGGTGGTATTTAAAGGGAAGGGCACCAGTGCCCAGTGCCACCATCTTTACTGGTTTTCCGAATCTCGGGTCAGCCCCAGTATGACGGCCCTAACGTATCATGCAGCCCGGCACTCCGTTTTGGGTGGCGGCCTGCAGGACCAGTCTCACACTGCCCTGGTGGCCTATTGGAGGCCATCACAGGCCTTGCGTAGCGGCCCTCCCCTTTAAGCAAAGGGGAGGGGCTTTGAAGTGCGGCAGCGCTACGTGGAGCATCCGTGTAGCACTGCACTCCCTGGCCCGGTCGCGCCCCTGGAACCTCCCCTAAAGGAAGTGGAGCGTGTGAGATTGTGCCCCACTTCCTTTGAGGAGCTGTAAGCCCCATTCAGCGGTGAGGGTGGGACTTCTGCGCTGGGCGCAGGAAGTCCCGGCCTTAGCTGGTTACCGCCCCCAATCGGGGCGCAGGGTAATTTCGCCCTTAATGACTCTATTTTCTTTAAAGCTGCAACGCTGTATTAATTAAGACTAACAAAACTAATGTTTGGATCAATAACCTTAGCGAAGTACACTGACAATAATCAATAATAATTTTTTCCAACCAGTAAGGCAGGAATTAGCGCTACAAGATTAATGACAGCATCATTTTAAAACTCCAAGCATATCCTGATTTCTGATTCATCCATGCTAACCAGGTGGTATTACTGGTCAAATAATTAGCACAGATTCATTGGCCTGATATTGGCCAGTTACCAGCAGCGCAAAGGAGGGAGTGCAATATGATGGCCGCCAGGGAACCCGCTTCCAGTAGTGCAATTTTATCGCCATTTTATGGTGCTATGGGATGGTGCTCGACAGATTACAAGGGGCTGTGCCTGTGTCAGGGGTGTGATGGCGCCATGGCCCAGTTCACCAAATCTAGTTGTAGTTTAGCATTTGTCTGAACTGACTTGTGACTGCTCATGCCAGTAATTGCTTAAGCTTTTCTTAAGAAATAATGAAAAGGCAAACTTTTGTGTATGTGTATTTTATTGGTGGAGGGTGGGCGGGGGGTGATAGAGAAAATCCTCTTACTTCTGGCTAATAGGGTGAAGACAACTTAAGAGTTCTTGAAATGTACAAGAGTAACATAAGCAATTTGAAATGCCTGGTGGCATCCCATTTTCCAATGGTAGGGCCAAGCCAACTTGTTAAGGAAGAGCTCTGTAAACAAAACATAAACCTGAATTTTTCTTAAAATTTGATAATCCTTGCCTTAACAAAATGTAGTTTCTCATTGTGGATGTTGTAAATTACTGTATCAAACTAAAGCTGGCTAAGAACTATATAAATGCAAGTTGTTCTAGTACAGGGTATTTGTGAGCAGACTTGCAGTGGGTTTAAGAGACTACACAATGACCAGTTATTTGGCCTTATCACAGCAGTTAAGTAACAGAATTAATCTGAAGTAAAACACTGTGACCTGTCATGTAATACGATACCTGAACATCTGGCTGAGTTGTCCTTTACTGACAAGATAGTTTGTCCCTTTCGAATCATTTGTCAATTATAGAAAGAAGGTAATGTGAGTAAATTAAGCTGTGGTTTGCAGTTAACAGGGAAATTCTTGTCAGGTGAACCAGCTGTGCCAACAACTTTATCTGCTGTGGCATTAATTACCCACCTTCCTTGAAGCATTTTCACTTCACCTAAAGGCTAAAGGATAAATCTGTCAGCAATCACAGGGATTTGCAGACATTGCTGTCTGACTCTGTCTAAAAGAACCACTATATATTTCAACATTTGTTTTCTTTCTGTTATAAGAATATTCTGAATAATATTTGATTTTCATAAGTGAAGGAGTCTTTCACTGTCAACAGTATAACATCAATTTTGTTGATAACTGTAATATCTAATACTCGTTTTAATAATCAATAAAATATATGTGCAAAAATTGTGGGGAATTTGTAGATGAGGTGCCATGAATCTCTTGTTATATCTGACATCTGGCATTTATAGACAGTACAGGTTCTAACGATTACATTTTAGCAGGATTGGGAACTAAGTTCCTTTTTTACTCTTACAGATGCCATTGGTATCACATTGTGGTACACATAGAGATCATACTTTTAGTTGGGCTATGATTCATCAACAATCAATATAAGTTAGGATTATGGAAATCTAGCTTCGATAACTGTATTTTTTGAGTTCATTCTTGGCTAGCGTCGTTAGCAATGCCAGCATTTATTACCCATCCCTAATTGACCTTGAGATGGTGAGCCTTATTCTTGAATCATTGCAGTCCATGTGGTGAAGGTACTCCCACAGTGCTGTTAGGGAGGGAGTTCCAGAATTTTGACTCAGTGTCGATGAAGGAACGGGATGGTGTGTGCTTTGGAGGTGATGGTGTTCCCATGCACCTGTTTCCCTTACCCTTTTAGGTGGTGGAGGTTGTTGGGTTGTCCAGAAAGAGTGGTATAGTGTCAAATGATATCCTTTATTCTTTTATCAGTCATGACAAAGTGTTCTTTTCTAGTAGCACACACACAAAAAAAAATCAAAAATCTCCATATGTCATATGCAGAGGCGTTTTAGACATTTTTAAATATTCAGTATGCAAACAACAGTCAAACATAATTAGTATTAGAGGTTTTATTTTTCTTCTTGTACCACAGAGTTGACCATTTCAGCTTGTAAAAACACATTTGCATCATATTAGACTTGCATAGATTGTGCATTTTTAACATAGACGGTGGAACTTTCAACTTTGGTGGGGGTGTAAAATTGGTGATCATGAATGGCCACCCATTATGCACCCCGTCTGATTTTCATTTCCATTGACTGTGCCTTCGCCTTCAGCTAGGACCCCCAGGGAGGTGGCAGAGGACCTGGGGACTAGCTTCCAACTCATTTAGAAACATAGAAAATAGATGCAGGAGTAGGCCATTCGGCCCTTCGAGCCTGCACCACCATTCAAGAAGATCATGGCTGATCATTCACCTCAGTACCCCTTTCCTGCTTTCTCTCCATACCCCTTGATCCCTTTAGCCATAAGAACCATATCTAACTCCCTCTTGAATATATCCAATGAACTGGCATCAACAACTCTCTGCGGTAGGGAATTCCACAGGTTAACAACTCTCTGAGTGAAGAAGTTTCTCCTCATCTCAGTCCTAATATGGCCTACCCCTTATCCTAAGACTGTGTCCCCTGGTTCTGGACTTCGCCAACATCGGGAACATTCTACCCACATTTAACCTGTTCCGTCCCGTCAGAATCTTATATGTTTCTATGAGAGCCCCTCTCATCCTTCTAAACTCCAATGTATAAAGGCCCAGTTGATCCAGTCTCTCCTCATATGTCAGTCCTGCCATCCCTGGAATCAGTCTGGTGAACCTTTGCTGCACTCCCTCAATAACAAGAACTTCCTTCCTCAGATTAGGAGACCAAAACTGAACACAATATTCTAGGTGAGGCCTCACCAAGGCCCTGTACAATTGCAGTAAGACCTCCCTGCTCCTATACTCAAATCCCCTAGCTATGAAGGCCAACATACCATTTGCCTTCTTCACCGCCTGCTGTACCTGTATGCCAACTTTCAATGACTGATGAACCATGACACCCAGGTCTCGTTGCACCTCCCCTTTTCCTAATCTGCCGCCATTCAGATAATATTCTGTCTTGGCGTTTTTGCCCCCAAAGTGGATAACCTCACATTTATCCACATTATACTGCATCTGCCATGTATTTGCCCACTCACCTAACCTGTCCACGTTATCCTGCAGCCTCTTAGCATCCTCCTCACAGCTCACACCGCCACCCAGTTTAGTGTCATCTGCAAACTTGGAGATATGACACTCAATTCCTTCATCCAAATCATTGATGTATATTGTAAAGAGCTGGGGTCCCAGCACTGAGCACTCCACTAGTCACTGCCTGCCATTCTGAAAAGGATCCATTTATCCCGACTCTCTGCTTCCTGTCTGCCAACCAGTTCACTATACACGTCAGTACCATGTGCTTTGATTTTGCACACCAATCTCTTGTGTGGGACCTTGTCAAAAGCCTTTTAAAGTCCAAATACACCACATCCATTGGTTCTCCCTTGTCCATTCTACTCGTTACATCCTCAAAAAATTCTAAAAGATTTGTCAAGCATGATTTCCCTTTCATAAATCCATGCTGACTTAGACCGATCCTGTCACTGCTTTCCAAATGTGCTGCTATTACATCTTTAATAATTGATTCTAACATGTTCCCCACTAGTGATGTCAGGCTAACCAGTCTATAATTACCCGTTTTCTCTCTCCCTCCTTTTTTAAACAGTGGTGTTACATTAGCTACCCTCCAGTCCATAGGAACGGACCCAGAGTCGATAGACTGTTGGAAAATGATCACCAATGCATCCACCATTTCTAGGGCCACTTCCTTAAGTACTCTGGGATGCAGACTATCAGGCCCCGGGGATTTATCGGTCTTCAATCCCATCAATTTCCTGAACACAATTTCCCGTTTTATAAGGATATCCTTCAGTTCCTCCTTCTCACTAGGCCGTCGGTCCCCTAGTATTTCCAGAAGATTATTTCTGTCTTCCTTCGTGAAAACAGAACCAAAGTATTTGTTTAACTGGTCCGCCATTTCTTTGTTCCCCATTATAAATTCACCTGAATCTGACTGCAAGGGACCTACGTTTGTTTTCACTAATCTTTTTCTCTTCACATATCTATAGAAGCTTTTGCAGTCAGTTTTTATGTTCCCAGCAATCTTTCTCTCATACTCTATTTTCCCCTTCCTAATTAAACCCTTTGTCCTCCTCTGCTGAATTCTAAATTTCTCCCAATCCTCACGTTTGCTGCTTTTTCTGGACAATTTATATGCCTCTTGGATTTAACACTATCCTTAATTTCCCTTGTTAGCCACGGTTGAGCCACCTTCCCCGTTTTATTTTTACTCCAGACATGGATGTACAATTGTTGAAGTTCATCCATGTGATGTTTAAATGTTTGCCATTGCCTATCCACCATCAACCCTTTAAATATCACTCGCCAGTCTATTCTAGCCAAGTCACGTCTCATACCATCGAAGTTACCTTTCCCCAAGTTCAGGACCCTGGTCTCTGAATTAACTGTGTCACTCTCCACCTTAATAAAGAATTCTACCATATTATGATCACTCTTCCCCAAGGGGCCTCGCACAACAAGATTGTTAATTGCTCCTTTCTCATTACACATCACCCAGTCGAGGATGGCCAGCTCTCTAGTTGGTTCCTCGACATATTGGTCGAGAAAACCATCCCTAATACACTCCAGGAAATCCTCCTCCATTGCATTGCTACCAGTTTGGTTAGCTCAATCAATATGTAGATTAAAGTTGCCCATGATAACTGCTGTACCTTTATTGCACGCATCCTTAATTTCTTGTTTGATGCTGTCCCCATTCTCATTACAACTGTTTGGTGGTCTGTACACAACTCCCACTAGTGTTTTCTGCACTTTGGTATTTCGTAGCTCCAACCATACAGATTCCACATCATCCAAGCTAATGTCCTTCCTTACTATTGCATTAATTTCCTCTTTAACCAGCAGTGCTACCCCACCTCCTCTTCCTTTCCAGCTATCCTTCCTAAATGTTAAATACCCTTGGATGTTGAGTTCCCAGCCTTGGTCTCCCTGGAGCCATGTCTCCGTGATGCCAATTACATCATATCCGTTAACTGCTATCTGCGCAGTTAATTCGTCCACCTTATTCCGAATACTCCTCGCATTGAGGCACAGAGTCTTCAGGCTTGTCTTTTTAACACCCTTTACATTTTAGGATTTTGCTGTAATGTGGCCCTTTTTGCTTTTTGCCTTCGGTTTCTCTGCCCTCCACTTTTACTTTTCTTCTTTCTATCTTTTGCTTCTGCTCCCATTCTACTTCCCTCTGTCTCCCTGCATAGGTTCCCAACCCCTGCCAAATTAGTTTAACTCCTCCCCAACAGCACGAGCAAAAACTCCCCCTCGGACATTGGTTCCGGTCCTGCCCAGGTGCAGACCAACCGGTTTGTACTGGTCCCACCTCCCCCAGAACTAGTTCCAAAGACCCAGGAATTTGAATCCCTCCCTTTTTCACCACTCCTCAAGCCACGTATTCATCTGAGTTATCCTGCAATTCCTACTCTGACTAGCACTCTCCTGCATAGTGCTGGCTGCAGATGTATCCCTTTGTGCCTGCGTGGCATCCTCCAAAGTGAACAACACCTTCTCTCCCTCCTTCACCCACCACCACCATATCCATTTGTTCCTCCTCCTCCT
Source organism: Pristiophorus japonicus (assembly GCF_044704955.1). Lineage (NCBI taxonomy): Eukaryota > Metazoa > Chordata > Chondrichthyes > Pristiophoridae > Pristiophorus > Pristiophorus japonicus. Next base: position 212,835,950 of record NC_091980.1, read on the forward strand.
CCTGTGGCGGTTCTGCAGGATGGCTGAGGGCGGTGTCATCCCCTTCCGCTTGTGGCGAGTTGGCACAGTCTTCTCCAGTATTGGACGTTCTGAATCATATGATTCCCATTTCTCAGAATAAGCTCTTTGCAGCAGTATAATACAGCAATCTCAAAGAAGTGAATGCAATTTCCCTTTAAGAGGTGCATTCACACATTAAATAGATCTATGGAGGACGGCTCGAAATACCGCCCTGTAAGTGAACAAGCTGCTCATTCTCAGTGTGATCAGGAAAGCAGCCTGACAATCAAATGGTAATGGAGGTCGGTGGTTAAAATCCACAGGATCATATTTTACTTGCCTTCTGATAGATGTCAGCCTTGGCTCAGTGGTGGCACTCTTTCCTCTGAGTCAGAAGGTCATGGATTCATGCCCCAGTGCAGATTTGAGCAAAGAATCCAGGCTGACACTTCAGCGCAATACTGAGAGAGTGCTGCTGTGTCAACGTTGCCATCTTTCAAAGGAGACTTTACACTGAGGCCTTCTCTGCCTTCTCAGGTGGTTGTAAAGGATCCTGTGGCCCTATTTGAAGAAGATCAGGGGAGTTCTCCTGATGCTCTGACCAAGATTTATCCCTCAACTAACATCACTGTAATAAATGATCTGGTCGTTTGTCTTAGTGCTGTTTGTGGGATCTTACTGTGTGCAACTTTGCTGCTGCATATCCCTACAGTACATTACACTTCAAAAGTACTTCATTGGTTGTGACGTATTTTGGCATGTACTCAGAACATAAGAAATAGGAGCAGGAGTAGGCCATTCGCCTCTTCGAGCCTGCTCCACCATTCAATAACATCATGGCTGATCTTCTACCTCAACTTCACCTCCTGCACTTTCTCCATATTCCTTGGTTCCCTTAGTATCCAAAAATCTATCGATCTCTGTCTTGAATGTACTCAGTGACTGAGAATCCACAGCCCTCTGGGTTAAGGAATTCCAAAGATTCACAAACCTTTGTGAAGAAATTTCTCCTCCGAACATCTCAGCCCTAAATGGCCTAAGGTAGTGCACGATATAAATCCAAGTTCCTTCTTTCTTTCTTAACAACTTAACATGATAATTTCCCTTTAACATTGATTTGGAATGTCAGTATTCGACAAAAGTATTTCCTGTTGGAGATGTAGGAGTAAAAATTTGGTTGCTCTCAGTCTGTAATTATCCATCCATTAATTTTATTGCATGGAAAACTACTGGCTGGGAGTGCAGCATTTCCTGACATGCACTCCAAAAGCAGAATTTTTAATCTGTAATCACATTCAAAGACTAGGTGGTGAATTCTGTATAAACTAAATCTTCTAAAGCTCTATTTTTTCTGCCTATTGCTGAAAAATGTTTTATGCTATATAATGTATATTAATGTGAAATACTTTTATGAAATGATTCTTAATGGCCCAACACTACAGTACATTAAAGCAAAAGTTACTGATTTTGATATATGGTTAAAAATACCATGTACCTTCTTTTAATAAGAAATAATTACATAATATTTGACCAAATAGAACTACTTTCCTCTTAAAGCTGCATTGATTTACCAGTTATTGTGAAAGATGGGCATTATTAGTAATATGAGTTGTCAACAGACATGATTATTTGAATATTTTATAAACATTGCCCCACTTCCATGATCGTCCTCCCGAACCAGCTCCCCGCGACTCAACTGGGTGCTGGAGACCATTCCTTTGATCCCGAACAGTGGCGTCCTCCTGCCTGACATTCCGCTGCCACTTTCCGACCGGTTTCAAGTGGGAGGGTGGGACAGATGAGGCTCCAGAGTTAAAATCACCTGGGTCTCACGCTGCCGAGGTCGGGGTGGTTTGCCGCACGACTGGCACCCAGAATTAAAATCTGGGTTTGTATTTTGATTTAATTGCATGTAAATAGCATTGATATCTTAAAAATAGTCAAAATTATACGTGCATTAATTTCAGAAATTTACACAGTTGTAATGTTCTCTTTTAGTCGCCTTATATTAAAACTTTAGACAACAAGAATAGTTTATAATTTCTTGAGTTTAGTTTAAAATTTGCAGCTATATCCAAAGGTTTATTATGTGTATTTTACGAACTAAGGACAAGCGAGGCCATATTCTGTAAGTGACATGAATTTCAATGACTTGATTTGAGAAGCTGCTGCTAGGTTCTAATGTAGACACCATATCATTGGCCATTTCCATCAATACCCTTGCAAATTGTCACATCCATTAATCTTGGATATGTCATCGACATGCATCAATATTTAAAGCTGCCAGTGTAAAGCACAGATTATTGATGTGGTCTGTTTAAAAGAATGTAGCAATTCTTTGTTGTGAAGAGAAAATTATCTTATGGAGCGTGTGGACATAACAGCACTGTTGGGTTGCAACATGCTTACATAATGTATAAGAAAATTAATCTCTCCTGTTGATCTCATCATCTGTAAAGAAGCACAGCACCGTTCTCTCAAAATTAGTTTATCATTAATACAACCTTTATATTACTACCTTAAATGTACTTTAATAAAATAATTGGAAGATTTGTTTTTCATCTTAAAGCTGGGTTGGTATAATTAGAATTCAGCTCTCTGTGAAGGATTTAGGTATAAACAATTTTCATGGTGGGGGAGTTGTGGATTTAATTTTTTTTTCATTCTTCTGTCTTGAAGTCCGCTGAAACTTATACCTCTGAAAAACAAGGATGAGTGAATTGATTGGGCTTGATTTATCCCGTTAGGGAGATTGTCCTTTGATGTGATTGCTTTGATATTATCATCCAAATTTAGTTATTTTTTCAAACCAGAAGTTTCAGTTGTTTCCACTGAAATAAATACATTGCAATACTCCCCCCCCCCTCCCCCCCCCCCACAACTCCTCCTCTCTTTCAAGTGAATTAAATTTACCTTTCAAATATTGTCAAATGAAAATACAGTACAACAAAGGAGCGGTAGTTTGGCAAACGAAAAGCACTTCCAGCTTGGGAAAAAAATTGGACAAAAAGATCAAAGCAACCACATCAAAGGGCTTGCCCCCTAACTCACTCACTACTATAGACACCATTTGACATTGTCTCCACTGTGGTTCCTTTTCCTATGAAGGCACCAGATTGCATCTTTATTGCAGCTGTTGAGTATGGATTCAAGCTGTAGCAAGCAATCTCACAATGGCAATGAGAACTGAATGAATTAAAGGAATAACATGAATCCAATTATTTTTAGTGGTTCATCCTTACCTAAAATACAATAATATAGGCTTGTTCTCCACGGTGATTTCTGTCTTTTGTAGTTGTAACCATGTAATTATGAGTACAAGACTAACTCTCGTGCTGAATGTGAATCCTTGTCACAGTTTTTGTTAACATAGCCAAAAAACTTACAGCTGCTTTGGGTTTTTATTATGGGTACGTTGTAACATTTCTGACAACTTGAAATGTTTTAAACTGGCAATTGATACAGGCAGAGTTATCCATTTATCTACCATACGTGGTGGTGCAGTAAAGCTGTCAGTGCAAATCTTATCACACAGAGCTTCATTTGTTTTCTGTAGTGATTTATGATGGCTTTGAAAAGGTCTGGTGATCCCATAGGCTAGCTTGATTCTCCAAACTCTTTCAGTCGATGGATCTAATTCTTGACACATTTGATAGTGTTCTGAGTGGTTTTGATAAATCAATTCTCCTTGTTTATATTAATTGATCAGAAAACTATGTTCCTAAGAGAATTTATCAAATTCTGTGACTGAGCCTAAGTTTATGACTATATTGTGAAAGAACAGGATAAGTGGTGGTCAGAAGATAGATATTATTGAGACATTTTGATGGAAGTTTATTCTTGTAGCAGAGTAAATACCATCATGTGTAATTCATTATGTTTTAAATGCCTTACAAAGACAAAGTAATATGTTAAACAGTCAATCTATTGAGCATGGAAATTTCAGCGTATTGATAGTCCTGAGTCATGTACAGCAGGTTTCCAAAAGGCACCTTTGCATTGATCATGTGCTGTTGCCAGCAAGTGCTGCTAATATTATCAGAATAAATGGCCTTAGCAACATACCCCCAATGACATCCAAATGCAACTTCTCAAGAATCTAGGAGTGGCCATTGGAGGCAGTGCAAAATGTGAGCCTCCTTCCTATTGGTTCTTCAATAGGAACAGGTGGGCCTAGAAACTGGTTTGCACCCAACAACGCCCGTCATGCCCAAACTGATGTGCAAGAGGACCCCACGAAATTGGTTCTCTTGCATCATCAGGACACAACCGATGTGTTAGGGGCACCATTGTGCCCAAGAGGCAGTGCGCCCATCACAAAGAGGACAAAAGCGGCAGGTGGGGACACCAACACCAGGTCTACCACAAGTCCGTGAGGAGCTGGGGGGAGGAAGAGATCGGGAGTAGGGTGAACGGTGACCAGCAGCAGCCCACAGTTTCAATGTGGAGCCAGAATGAGCACTCATGCTCCTCTTGGCTCCATATTCAGAAAAGTTTTTACTTACCTTTTTGGCGTCAGACTCCAGTGGTCCTTTTAAGGGATGCTGGTTTGGCTGCTTTAGTCACGTGAAAACTGACCGCAGCATGCATAGCACATGCTTTGGTGAGTCGCAATCAGATATGGAAATCCTAATTTTCACAGATTAGATTCAAACTTCTCATTGTTGGTCTTTATCTGTGGGATGATACACTAACACTTCATAACGATTGATAACCAATAACTAGGAACCCCATTAAAAGAGCCAGTAAAGTACAAATTTCAGAAATTGTTAACACAAAAGAGGTTTTGTACTCATTAGATACTTGAGAGGAATCAGATAAAGTGTTAAATTGATATGGGCAGATTTTCCTCTTCAGTGCCGGTCCCTGAGAGCATCGGAAGTGCACTTCACCTGTCCAGCCATCTATGTCCCTGAATTTAGTGCTACACCCCTCACAATTCAGGCACAATCCAAAGCAGAGTCTTGCACCAAGACCCAGAGGCAGAATCAGGGGACATCTGTAGGTCTGCAGCTGCGGGCCTGGCCACAGGCCTCTGGCACCTTTTGACTGTTGTTCGTTTTATTCATTCATGCGTTGTGGGCATCACTGTCATGACCAGCATTTATTGCTCATCCCTAATTGCCCTTGAGAAGGTGATGGTAAGCCACCTTCTTGTTGGAGAACAGCAACTAGAAAGGTCCACGGTCTGAAGATCTGATGGGATAGGGAAGTTTAAAACTTACCATGAGGAGCTTGGCTTGCTGCTAAGCCTCCCAGGAGGAAAACGATATAGGAACCCCTCCAAGGGTTGCCAACTGTGGTTACTGGAGATCTGATCACGTGACATCTGCCCGCCATTTGAAAATGTTGTTGCATTATTACACCACAATCTTTAATGCAAACTACACAAATAGATGATGCATACATTTTGTAAAACTTGGATTGTGGTTTAATCTTTGTTTCTGATATCAAAATTATTTTTTCGACTCACCCATCAGCTTCTGTGTTTCTTTTGCGTGGTCTGGCCGCCATTGTGCAGCCCGGCGCTCCATTTGAGTGCCAGGCTGCGGCCTTGGCACCATGGCGCCCTGGTGGCCCAGTGGAGGTCGTGCAGAGTGCGCCGCGGTCCTCCCCTTTAACGGAAGGGGAGGGGCATTGAAACACGGAAGCGCTATTTGGAGCAGCCGCGTAGCACTGGCGAACATGCCTGAGTAGCGCCCCAGACATTGCCCCAACAGGAAGTGTAGCACATGATGTTGCGCTCCACTTCCTGTGAGGGGCGGTAACCGCAATTTTGCGGCTGGGGCAGGACTTCCACGTAGGACTTGGTTACCGGCCCCAAATGGGACGCTGGGGAATTTCGCCCCCCCCTCCCCTGCAGCATCCGAAATAAATTTGTGTTACAAAATCAAAGAAAAAGTGCTGTCAGTTAATTAGGCTGTGCAATTTCAATGTTATGCTTAACTTATTTCCTGTTATTCAGAGCAGGATTAACATTCTTGGCCATTACTTTAATAATTATGTGGCCATCAAACCACTTGAGAAATGCAATCTGAATGTTATTGCAGGTGAGTCCTGATTGCACAGATTTTTGCTGGTAAGGCTGAAGAAATCCTATAGTCCAGACCAAACTAAACTCACCCAGCAGAAACTGAAGTAGTTTGCATTTGTATTCGTTATCATTAAAATAAAATAAAAGTGGTTTACCAGGGATGAGGCACTTCAGTTATGAGGAGTGGTTGGTAAAGTTAGGACTGTTCTCCTTAGAACAGAGAAGGTTATGAGGTGACCTAATAGAGATTTTCAAGATGATGAGACATTTTGATAGAGTAGATAGAGAAAATTATTCCCTCTGACGACTGGGTCAATAACTCGAGGTCATAGATTCAAAATCACTGGCAAAAGATCTAGAGGGGAGATGAGGAGAAATGTTTTCACTCAGAGAGTTGTTGGGATCTGGAACGCTCTACCTGAAAACATGGTGGAAGCTGATTCCATAAATAATTTTAAAAGGGAGTTGGATGGGTACTTGAGGATGAAGAACTTACACGGTTACGGACAAAAGGGGATATGGCACTAAGCACGACTGCTCTTTCAAAGAGCCAGCACGGGCACGATTTGATGATTGAATTTCTAAAAGTTGATAACATCCCGGTAAATTGGCAGTCAAATTTTGGTAGAATAGCAAGATGTTTCTCTGATTTTTCCCTCCCACAGCTACCTCTTACAATGTCAGTCAGTGTGGTATGAGAAAAGGACTCAGAAATAAGACAGTCAGTTACATCATTCAGATTATCACAGCACTTTACCTCCTTGTTACAAGAGTATATTTAAATGTTCCTCTACAATTTTGAAATTCTCTTTATTGAAATGTAACATTTTCCAATGACATTATAAGTATATTCAGGGTATTCGATGAATTTGTTTTGATATGCAAGGTTTCATCTGGCTACTTATTCTCTCGCAACAGAGTGGTTGTTGAATGAAGAAAATCAACTCAATAAATTCACCATACATACTGGTGTAGTGTGAAGTTTGTGATAATTATTAAATATGCTTTATCCACCATAGCAAAGTAATGTTGCACTTTAGTCAATACAGTTTGTTTCATATTTTGTGAAGGTCTCAGTATAATCAATAAATCAATACATACTTGCTGCACTAGTGAAGTTCATGTTTCTTTGATATATAGAGAGCCCCTTCTTCGGCAGCATGCTGGTTTCCTCTAAAATGGATAGGGCATATTCTAGCACACAGTGCATTCTGGGTAGGGCCATCTGCCATTAAGCCTGAGAATCACAGAATTAATCCTGTTACGATTGGGGCTGGGGAAAATCACAGTTAAATAAACAAAGAATTTGCATTTATATAGCACCTTTCATGATCTCAGGATGTCCCAAAGTGCTTTACAGCCAATGAAGTAATTTTGGAATGTCGTCACTGTTGTAATGTGGGAAATATGGCACCAATTTGCACATAGCAAGCTCCCACAAACAGCAATGTGATAATGATCAGATAATCTGTTTTGTTATGTTGATTGAGGGATAAATATTGGCCAGGATACCACAGATAACTCCCCTGCTCATCTTAAAAAAAAAAATAGTGCCATGGGATCGTTTACGTTCACCTGAGAGCGCAGACGGGACCTCGGTTTAACGTCTCATCCGAAAGACAGCACCTCCGACCATGCAGCACTCCCTCAGCACTGCACTGGTGTGTCAGCCTAGATTTATATGCTCAAGTCCCTGGAGTGGGACTTGAACCCACAACCTGCTGACTCAGAGATGAGTGTGCTACCCACTAGCTGGCACTGAGTGAGAGGACAGATGGTTTAACACTTTAACGTCTAATCTAAAAGATGGATGCAGGGAATCGATACATTGAATAAATTATTACTGGAAGTTCCCTGGCTGCAGATTGGGCTAATCTCTGACCCGCGAGAAGTAAAAGTGCACTGGCCAAACTGGCAATGCAAAGTACTTTTCTCCCATGCTGCCAGCAACAGTGCACCGGAGACCAGTCCTCCATTCTGGAAAACTCCCGGACAATCTGGGAGCCCCTCCTACATGGCTGTGCCAATGCCAACTTCGCTCCACCCATTTGGGTAGGCCCATGAAATCTTGGCGTAGAGTAATGGGATTGGAGAACAAGGTGATAGATTTCCACACTCATTTTGTCTGCAGCACCGAGGAAACAAACATATCCCAGGCATTACGGAGAAATATTAGGGCCTATGTGCATCTTGCATATGTCAGAGACTGGGCCAGAGTAGGAACTTGGACAAAGTGAGAGAGAGAACTGGAGGATAGGGACCGGGAGAGCAAGCAGGGCAGAATGACAGTCAGTATTATGTTTAACAGGAAAGAAAATCCAGTGGGAGCATCTTGAGAAAAAGCAAAATGGGAGTGGGAATTGTCTAGAGAACAAAAGCTCAAGCAAATGAGCAGTCCAGGAAATTAACAGCAACAGGAATGAGAGCTGCCTGGCAAAATAAAAATAATAAGGGAATAGTGTGTAACAGGGAGAGAGATCAACAAAGAATGGTGCCTAAAGAAGAAAGAGGGATCAACAGTACAAGGCTGGAAAAAGTGACGGTACAGGGCCTGGGAAAGGAATGGTGGAAAAGAGTTGAATGGACTCCAGTTGCCTTTTAAAATTTCGGCACCAGCCTGAAATCTCGCAATATAGCCTCCTATTTCTGTGAGACTTTACAATTCAGGAAATGGACTGTGAACTGTGTGATTTTAAAATTACAAATTCAAATTTTTATGTTCAAATTTGCAACAAAATGGCAGGGGATTGTGAATTCCCCTAAGATTTTTTACACTGTGGTCTGGGTCCCAGAGGAATTGATGAACACTGGATCTACAGTTGAAATTCTGAATATTCCGAAGCTACTTCCATGATATGGATTTCCAGCATGGGGCGGAGGCAGGCTGTAGGATCATGGACTTACGCCTGTGCCTCCCGTTAACACCCCCACTAACGGGGCACAAATGACTTTGCGCCCGTGCGCAGCGCCGCTAACGACTCCCGCTAAATCCGGCGGGAGTTTAGCAGCGACGGTAACCTGTAGCGCCCCGCTCTGTTGCACCAGCAATGACAACGTCATCACTGTGCGCTGCACCCCGTAAGCGCGCCAGCCCCTAAATTGGCTATCGGCCCCTGAAGCTGCGCCGGGCGATGACAGTGAGAGCTTCAGGGCAGCCAGCTGTTCACAGGTGTAAGTTAAAAGGAAGGTGTGGGCCTTTAAAAAAAATAAATAAATTATGGTGACTTTGTCCTGTGCCCCATATGCGCTTTGAAACCGGGGTCCGTGCTGTGATCGGTCAGCCTTGCACTCTGCTTGAGTGCCAGGCTCTTGGCACGGCTCCCCCACTTCCTGGTGCTGCAGGTAGGACCCTTTCATTACTGCAGAGTCTGCGGCTTGGGCCCTGCTCCCGATGCATTCACCCCACTACCACCCCAGAAAGGAAGTGGAGCACGTTATTTCATGAGAAATTTGGGCTGTAACCCCAATATCTCGCGAGAGGCGAGACTTCTGCGCTGGGCGTAAAATCTTGCGCCTCGTGAGTGTTACCGCCCCCAAACTGGGTGCAACGGAATTTTTCCCCCTTAATTCTGTAAAGCACTGGGTAATAAATGACTGTGAATATGTATAAAGTAAAAGGCTAAACTAATAGAAAAGCAGAAATCCTTGCACATGTCAAATCCTGGCTTTGTGCACAAGTTTCTGGAATGGCCTTGTGGGAGAAGAGCCTCTGTCTGCCCCTCAGTTGGCCAGCGCCCCATACCTTCATTGAAACACCACGTTGGTCAGTGGGGTTTGTCTGGTCAGACTATGCGTACTGGCCAACCCAGCGGCGGTTATGGGACTGGATCACCTGGGGTTTCAGGCCATGATTGTGGCCTGGATCCAGAAGATTGTGTGCAATTTGTTTTTTTAAACTTAATAAAAATGACCTCCTGACAATCCTCCTCCCCCAGCTTGGGCACTTGTGCTGGAATTTTTGGCCTTGCTGCTGTGGTGGCTGCCCCAGATATGCCACAGGGACCTTCCCTAGACCCTGTGAGCTTTCATGGGGTGCAACGCAGAGGTCAGAAGTGGCTACATCTTGGCATTACCGCATATTTTCAAGACCATAATGTTTTACTGATATTATCAATTGTTCTATTTCTGTTTAATCAATTAATGGCACAAGGTTTTGCGCATTGTTATTCTGCCACTTTTGCGGATGGGAGGGCCTTTTAGTGGTATGGGATAGAACTAGTTGTGGAAGCAATCTAAAAAAAAAAGGTGCTTTGTTTGTTATCCTGGGTGTGTTTTGATATATCAGCTAGAAATCAGGGTAAATGGTAACACTCACGAGGACATAGGGAGGTAGGACTGACCTAGGAGTGTAATATGAAACACAAAAGCCAAAAATGTGTAAAAGAACCTTTTTTTCTCTTGTAATAGCTATCCCCATATTCAGTCTTCAGGTCTGATTCTAGTTATCAGTACATTTACTGTCTATTTCAACCTCCTGTATATAACAAGAATTCACTGAACAAATGTGCATCTGTAAGAGGAAGAGCAAAGCATTTTAATTTTATACAGGCTTTTCTTTTTATAATTATTGGACCTAGCTATCTATTTCTTTATTTTTGTGCATGCTATAAACTAAGGACATGATTTTCTACTTCAGTGCTCCTGTGAAATTAAAGTTAATAGTCAGGAAATCATGGGTTGGTGATACGGAATTTCCAGGTGTGTGCTCACAGTGTGCGTCGAGAATGCTGAAGTGGGAAATCCCAGCCAAACATCTTTCATTGTGTGTAGCAAATCAAATATATATGGTGCCAGAATAGCTTTTCATGTACAGCAGTATTATTCAATATGTAGTGTTCTTTTCAAATTGTAAAGAATGGGATTTAATTAAGCAAATTAATATTCCAAATATTGTTAGATTAACTTTGCCACAAATAAACAGGGTAATGTTACTGGTTAAAGAACTTGGAGTTTCTAAGGGAACAACAGCTTTAATAATACACTCGTCGATGTCCTGTGGAGTTGCACATGGTAATTGGAAAAAATAGTAATGGTCTTACCTGGTTCCGATTCCCTTGCTTAGCTGTTTCTCTCGGTCTCTCCTTTTCTGCTTCTATTTCTATCTTTTTTTTCTCATCTGCTTCTCTCTCTGTCTTTTTCTGATCTGGATAGTGCTGATGCACCCTGGCAAATTAAGCATATTTTACTATGTTAAAGGCACATATAAATGCAAGTTGTTGTTGTTGATCTGACATATGGCTTGAAAAAATCCGGTTGCTTAAAAGCTTAGAACAAGATCACTCTTGGCTGTAGTGTCACATCAGTGGAAAATACTTGCCACAACTCTAAAGAATGGCCATTGCACCAGAAGGTATTTGGTATGGATGGAGAGGGTAGAAAGTTGTCTGTTTAAAAAGGAGGGAAATAAGTTTTAAAAAAAACTCCAGAATACATTTCCTGGGAATGTATTTCTGTACACGAATCAGTTCCGATCTTTAGTGAAGAATAGCAACTTAAAAAAAACAATTATTACATATCAAAGAGCAGCATAAACTCCAAAGACAATGTTGGGGAAACAACACCAGCTCATAGAAATTCCTCCTTTAATGGAAAAGAAGAGAATGGCATTATTGATGATCTGCTAATAAAACTGCACAAGTTTGAAACACGTGACTTCTGGGAATTCTATTCTGTTAGTGGATCGTTAATTATAGACAAAACAAGTATCTCTTGTTTTTTGTTAAAAATGAAATGTCACCTGTAAAAGAAATGTTTCTTGTAAGTGCAAATAAAAGTAAAGCTAATTTGCATAAAAGCAAAACCATTCCATAAAGATTCTTTTAATACATATTGGCGATTCCCAGTGTATATTTTATTTTTCTCTGATAGCTGCAATAGACATGGTTGGCAAAGGGGTATGGTTTAGTGATATTGATGTACAGTGTCCAGCACTATCTAATATAACAATTAAACAAAATTGCACTTGTTCAATCTAAGTACAATTATTTTAATCAATTTTAATCCATTCTATTTTCCTGCAATCAAAAAATGTGCCTCACCAAATGCTGTTTTCTATATTTAATGAAATATTATCTAGGTTTTATATTTAATGAAATACTATCTAGCCTTCCAAGCTGTTATTTCTTTCTGGTTTGTTACATTCTCTTACAGTGTAAAAAAACACTCAAATCAAAGCTTTAGATCAAAACGTATTATACTGAGAGCAAAATTCATTTCTGTAACCTTGCCTTTCAGGTAAAATGTCATTATTGCTACAAGGATAAAACAAGTAAAACTATTCAGTGAGACACTATTTAAAAATATTTTCAAAATGTCGAACATCATTGATCCTTCATGTCATGCAATTCGTTGTAGCCGGGACTTTCATGATAATCTCTGCTACATAGTAGTTTCCTTTCCTGAGATCTAAAAAAACATCAGTATCTTCATAAGATTGTTAATTGATGCATGACTTAAAAGCAGATTTACCCACACCAAATAAACAAAAATGGTAAAAGACTAAGATGACTGTAGAAAACATTGAAGTAGAAGTAATTGAATAATAATTGGATGTAGGTGCTTTTCTGATGCTAAACATCCTTAACATTTTTACCATTCATTTTTTACAATAGCCACATGTCCAGGGCTCTTTCAGGTGTCCTTTATATTCTCCATTTTACCAGTCAAACAATGGAGCCAAAGGAATGATGTGACACCAGCTAAGGATGTAATTTTAGGACTGATATCAGAAAATTCTTCTTCACATAAAGAGTGATCAACATGTACAATACATTTCCAGATAGAGTGTTGGATGTAAAAAGCTGGAATTATTAACAAAAAACAAATAGATGCGACAGTGGGGTGGGACATTAGCATCTCTTTGGATGGATGAATTAAGATAGGCCAAATGGTCTTCCTGATCCATAATTATCTTGTAATATTATAAACTACTTTTAGAGTGTGCCTGCTTCCTGTCATTGGTTGCAGCATGTTACTGTGATTCATCGGTTTGCAAACTGATTGCAAATCAATTATATTTCTCTGATGTGAATCTCTGCCGTGTTTTGGTAAAATAGACCAAACACTTGGCAGAGACTGAAGAACTGAAATACATGCTTGACAGCCAAAACAAAGATCTTAGAAGGATTCTATAAATGTGATTATTTCAAAAGGAAAATTTATACTTCTGTCATTCTCTTGCTATCTCTTCATAAATGTAATTTGTCACCTAGTAATGCATCATTGTTCATTAGACTCCTCCACTCATGAGATTTGCTCTGAATGAACAAAATCATCCACATCATGTTTTCCCATTTGTAAAAGTGGCAAAATCCTTTAATAACTTCAAAAAGTAACATTTTATTGATGCTACATGAGAGTCAATTACTTCTCAGACTCTTGGGGACAATTTTGAAGTGGTGTGTATATCGGACGGACGGTAAAAGGCGAGATTGCAATCCACACCCGACATAGCTAGTGAGAGTGGTCCAAATTATTTTGTTAGTTATAGCAAGCTGCCAGTTCAAACTGAGTTCGCCATTCTGGGGGAAGCAGGAAATAGAGCTTCTTGGAGCTGAGTTGGCTGTTTCAGCATACCTTTTGCCGATTTGTTTAAGGGATTTTCTGCTCAGGCATTGGGGGGGCGGGGGGTGGTGAGGGGAGGGGGTCCTACACGCTGCAGGCACTGTGCATTCCTGAATAAAAATAGCATCAGGGTCCTAGAACCCCAATTTGCATTACCTAATGAGGATCCCGCCTATTTATAGGGGAAGCACTTACTGGCTATAACCATTCAAAAATGGCAGTGGATGGGCAATGGGGAGGAAGATGGTGCTAAGTATTTTTTTGTTTTGATCTTGATACTGACTTATTCTCACTGTAAAATGAAAGAGATTACAATCACCTTCTTATTTTTAGTCTGAAATAATCATACTTGGAACAATCCCAATGCCCCACTATTGCATTTGTAGGAAATTATATTTTGCTTTATCAACTGCCATTGCAAAACCAGAGTGAGAGGCCAAGGCTTATAATGCAAGACATGGCAAGGTAAAAGAGAAGATACGGTAAATTGGGGATTCGTGATTGGGTAATGCCAAACTTGGTTTTTAAAAGTCTGAAGATTGTGAGGGGAAGAAAAAGCTAAGGAATTCCACAGTTTTGAATCCAGGGAAGAAATAATTGGAATAGAAGATAGTGTAATGAATCTTGATTTAAACACAGTGGTAAATTTAAGAAGAAGGAAGAGTATATAGAATGAAGCTTGGAAGAAGCAAGCAGGAAGTTCACAGGAATACTCAATAATATTGTCATAAAATATGGGACAGAAAAATGTTGTAACAGGTAAAAAAAAATTGGAGGCTAAAAGTGAGAGGATTGCCTATCAAATGCTGAGGTTTTTTTTACATACTGTCTAGGAGTGCAAGAGAAAATCCAGCAATGCTTCCCAGATCTTGGAAAAGTATTGAAGCCTTGGATGGACTTGGACATTGGAAAAAAATTATTTGTTGAGAGCAAATTAAATTATTGACACAAAAGCGGAAAATTAGCTTTTTAGAGGAAGCTTTAACAATGAAGTGGCTGTAGGAATTCCATTTGCGATCACAGGAGATAGTGTGGTCAAGAATGTTGATAGATGAAGAAAAGGTGGAGCCATCAAAACTAAAAGATCATTAGACTTGCAAAAGATCTGAAGAACCTGTGTCTTTGAAGAAACAAGGGGGGAAAAAATGCAAACTCGCTTTGCTCCTGAAGTTCAGTGGCCGCTATATTGGATCAGGTGTCTTTTAGTTGTCCAGACTTGGGCTGATTGTTTATGCATATAGGGCCACCAAACGTGCGACCTGACGATAGCCTTCGTTATGACTATGCCTGAGTGGGTATGTGCAGGTCGCGTATAAACATTTCCCTGCCTTTTTTTGGCAAAACTACACAATTCCCCCATAGGAGACAGTCCGAATGGATGGACATTTCATCCTTGAGTCGGGGGAATGGCTTAATTTTGTCTTGCATTTCCCCGGGAACCGCCAACCAGCTCCCATTGAGGACGCAGCTTTTTATTAGTGATAGCACAGGGTCCTGGCTAGTCCAAGTCTCGATCTGGTGAGCCGTGACGGGTGAGCCCTCGCTCTCGAAAGCATCCATTACAAGAAGCAAGCCTGCGGGTTGCGCAATTTCCACCCCGGTGGTGGGCAATGGTAGCCGACTGAGGGCATCAGCACAGTTCTCAGTGCCTGGTCTGTGGCGGATTACATAGTCATACGCAGATAACGTTAGTGCCCATGTGGGACGAAGTATTGGTGTTAATACCTTTGCTTTCTGAGAACAGCGAAATGAGCGGCTTGTGGTCGGTTTCGAGCTCGAACCGGAGTCCAAATAGTTATTGGTGCATTTTCTTAACCCCGTATACGCATGCTTCTTTCTCAACCATACGGTAGGCTCTTTCAGCCTTAGATAAGCTTCTGGGCACATATGCAATCGGTTGCAGTTTGCCTGACACATTGGCTTGCTGTAACACACAACCGACCCCATATGAAGATGCATCACAAGCTTGTACTAAACATTTACACGGATCATACAATACAAGTAACTTGTTCGAACATAGCAGGTTTCTGGCCTTGTTAAAGGCTGTCTCTTGAGATTTACGTCATCCTTGCGTAGCAATAAATGCAATGGTTCCAGCAAAGTGCACAACCCCAGTAAAAAGTTACCAAAATAGTTGAAGAGCCCTAGGAACGAACACAGCTCTGTCACATTCTATGGTCTGTGTGCATTCTTGATTGCCTCTGTTTTGGAGTCCGTGGGTCTGATGCGTTCCACCGCAATCTTTCTCCTCAGAAATTCGACTTCTGGCGCCAGGAAAACACACTTGGAGCGTTTCAGCCTGAGTCCCACTCTGTCCAGTCGCTTGAGAACCTCTTCCAGGTTGTGCAAGTGTTCGGTGGCGTTACGGCCAGTGATCATGATGTCGTCTTGAAACACCACGGTGCACGGAACCGATTTCAGCAGACTCTCCATGTTCCTCTGGAAGATGGCCGCAGCTGAGCGAATCCCAAAGGGGCATCTATGGTATATGAACAGTCCTTTGTGCATGTTGATATACGTCTATTTTTTTGAAGGTTCAGCCAGCTCCTGTGTCATGTAAGCAGTGGTTAGATCCAGCTTGGTGAATGACTACACCCCTGCTAGCGTAGCGAACAGGTCATCCGTGGGTACTGGTCCTGTAACGAGACTCGGTTGATCATTACCTTATAGGCCCCGCAGATTCTGACAGTCCCATCGCTTTTCAACATCGGAATAATTGGACTGGCTCACTCGTTGAACTCGACTGGCGATATGATCCCCTCTCATTGAAATCTGTCCAGCTCGATCTCGACTTTCTCTCACATCACGTATGGAACCGCTCGGGCCTTGTGATGAACGGGTTGTGCATCAGGGACGAGATGGATCTGCACTTTGGCGCCTGTGAAGTTGCCGATGCCTGGCTCGAATAATGATGGGAATTTGTTTAGCACTTGGGCGCAAGAGGCGTCATCCACCGAAGACAGTGCTTTGATGTCGTCCCAGTTCCATCGGATCTTTCCTAGCCAGCTTCTGCCGAACAGCGTTGGACATTACCTGGTACAATCCATAGTGGTAACTCATGCACAGCTCCATTGTACGATACCTTCACTGCTGCACTGCCAATGACTGGTATGAGCTCTTTGGTGTAAGTGCGCAGCTTAGTGTGGATCGGGCTTAGTTTTGGCCTTTGTGCCTTGTTGCCCCACAGTTTCTCAAAAGCCTCTGGGCTGATTCGCCCCCTTGTCCAATTCTATGGAAACTGGAATGCCGTTTAATTTGACTTTTAACATTATCGGAGGGCTTTTGGTGGTGAAGGTGTGTACCCCATACATTTCCGCTTCATTCTTGGGTTGAGTTGCCTCTCTTACTCATTCAGCGTGATTCGCGCCGGATCAGTTATCTTCTGCCGACTCTGCCACGTGGTGAGTCGCAGCACATCTGCACATTGTTCCACAGCCCTTGCACATATAGTGCTTGAATCGACATTGATGGGCTCGATGATTACCCCCGCAGCGTCAACATGGTGTTAATGGATTCGCATTCACGCCCCACGGCAGACTCTGAGTCATTCTAGGTCTGGCCTCTGCAGGCGTGTAGGCTCTGCCATGTACAGTTCTGCTGCTGAAGGCGTTATTTTATGCACAGTACTTGCCGGTGAGCTTCGATGCTGCAATGATATCTGTTTAATGTTATCGTTCGTGGACATGAAAGCCTGGGCTATCGTGATGGCCTTACTCAGATCTAGGGATTCGGCAGACAGCAGTTTGCGAAGAATGACCTCGTGGCCGATTCCAAGCACGAAAAAGTCCCGCAACACTTCCTCCAAAAATCCAGCAATTATGCACGGTCCTGCAATGCGTCTTAGGTCGGCGACATAACTCGCCACGTCCTGGCCCTCGGAGCGATGGTGTGCATAAAAGCGATTCCTGGCCATCAAGATGCTCTCCTTCGGCTTGAGGTGTTCCCGAACCAGCGTGCACAACTCTGCATATGTCTTGTCTGTTGGTTTCATCGGTGCAAGCAGATTTTTAATGAGGCCATATATCGTGGACCCGCAAACGGTGAGGAGAATCGCCCTGCGCTTGATCGCGGTTTCTTCATTTTGCAGCTCGTTGGCCACGAAGTACTGGTCAAGACGCTCAACGAAGGCTTCCCAATCATCACCCTCAACAAATCTCTCAAGATTACCAACGGCAGCCATAACCGCATGAAAGTTCGTGATCTGTTACTCATCGCCAATTGTTATGTTCAGAATACCTCTACAAGAATATATATTGTAAGCTCAAACTGTTGTGACCTTGGTCTCTTTAATGTAACTCCAGAGTGAGGAAGCAGCATGGTAGACTGCCTTTTATATCTGCTTGCCCAGGTGACCCTTCGGCCCCCTGATGGCAAGCCTTACACATTGGTAATGTTTATATACGTAACAGAAGAGAAATATGGCAGTAGTTTCAAGAGTAATAGTAAAAGGATCATCTTTCTTTGGAGTGGGATGAACATGGAGATGATTCTAAGAAGAAGGAAAGACCAACAAGGAATGAAAGATTGAAGAGATGGCATAGCAAAGAGGTACATTAAAGCCAAGACTTGAGAACAGTGGGAGAGCTAACATCAGGACTAAAGTTCAGACAGTGGAGAATCCAACAGATCTGGCAAGGATAAAACTTGATGCCGTCATAATGGAGTAATGAAGGGTGCTTCCTTACCACATTCATAAATATTGAAGTCTGAAGAGAAATGTAAGATACAAGCATCTGATTTCTCTTTTGGAGAACTAGCAATTGTACCATCAGGACAACTAGCAATTGTACCATCAGAATGGAGTCGGGATAGAGAGGAAATTATGAAAGACAACTTTAGCAAGGTACCAGTAGAGATATCAAGTGATATTGACTGCACTTTGACTTCCTTCCAAACTACCTTACATAAGTAGGCAAGTACCTGCTGTATTGCACATTGCATACACGCTAACACCTGCAAAATTGTCCTGTAGGTTTTAATCAGAAACCAGAGCATCCGGTGCACGGTCAGTCTGACACAGCTAATATATTTTCTACTTACCTATCAATTAACATGATATCCGTCAACATGGGAAGTTAAATATGCACCATTAAGAAGTTTCTACAACTCCTATCATACATAACCAGATGTGCTACTCTATGCCAGACTAATACTTTGGGTAAGTCTATGTGAAAGGAATGTTGTCACGGCCAGTTTGGATTTGATTCTTCTATCTGCAGGCTTTCCAGCAGATTTGTGTTGCCACAATTGTAAATACAGGGTGTAAAATCCAGTTGAACAATGCACTCTAAGGTATCTCTGTCAATATACTGGAAATCGTGGAAAAATGTTTTTTTCTGTTTTCAGCTAAGGGTTCACCAGCTTCATTTTTGCTTCTTTTATGTTTTAAGGCAGTGTATAGTGTTGGTTAGTTATGAATCTTCTGAGAAGGGTCCATTGTGCTGGCACTCATCCTGGCAATTCTAGATTTGCAATACAGCACCCAGCATGTGCTGCATACACAAATATGTACATTCAAAGTACACAAAGCAGACATTAATGTTTAGATCTTTTTAAAAAGCAGTTTTGGTCGTAGAGACAGGGAAGATTAGATGCAGTACCCTTTGGGGAAATATTTGCTGTGCTGTGCACTGCTGTGAAAGTGCTAGCTCTTGGAAATGTGCATGTTTGGAAGAGTTCCCACAATTTCAGATTGAATCGGGTCACTATGCTACACTATTAGGAGTGGATTTGCAATGAAAGCATCGTGAACTAATAAGTGGATTATTACTGTTTGAAATTGTTTGTTTCATTTTCACATTGAGGAAGCAAATTCCTTTCCATTCTCAGTGTGAATCAAAGGAGAATATCATAGAACCAATACAAAACATTAACTGGGATGAAAAGCACTGACATGTGAGAGGATGACAGATTCAAAAGCATGCAAATTGAAAGAAAGGAAATAAAATCAAGGGAGGATTAAGAAGATTAATAGAAAGGCTAACGTTAATCTGCTGCTAATTGACCAGTGATGGATGGCTGACATGATGTCTTGATGCAAGTTGAGATCTAAAGAGAATGTTGTGATGTAGGCGTCATGCTTCAGAGTTTAGACCACAGCTGGAATCCGATTCTTAGCATTTAAAGGCACTACCCGTTGTTTGTGAAATGACCCTGTTGATACCGTGAGGGCAGTTTCACTGTCAACATTGCCTGCCTCCCACCCTCCCTGTAGGTAGTTTTAAAAGAAATGAACTTCACTTTGACTCCTTGGCCCTGCTGGAGGTGTGGAGTCTCACAGGCAGCAGCCCGCATTCATGGCTTCATTTCAATATTTAAATTCCTTCATTAAAGGCCCCTTGCCAAATTTTACATCATCAGGCAAGAGCCTGCACATAACCTCAGCATCCCTCTAAGATCTTGGCACAGGAAGAGTCTCGAGTAGAGAAAGTTGTTTCTGTTCCAGGCAATTTAAAAAAAAGATTGCAATTTTATTTCTCTGTACTTACATTGTGCTTCATTCATTAGTTGGTTTTGCTAAGTAGTGCTCCAATTTGCATGTTGTTTCTTTATCCATCAATACTTTAAATCATTAAAGTTGATGGCTGCTGCCTTTGATGTTGCACCTTCCAAAAGGATGACGATGGGTATTTCTTTGAAGGTATTGAGCATACTACACAATTAAATTGATGATGAAGAGTTCATGAGGTTCCAACAAATGCAGGTGCAACTACCTCTAAGGTGTTTTGTCCACCAGTGGTGTAACAAGGCCCCAAAATTTCCTGCCGCAAGAACAGGTTGGGGCCCTTTTTCCGATTCCAAAGTTGAAAATTTTGTTTACCTTTATCATCTTGGAAAATCAGAACATGTCTATCTTATCATGAATACACAACACAATATGAAGGCTATTGCTATACATTTTTGCAGGCTATCTGCACACAGAAAAATTCTATTTACACAGTTGTACAAAATCTAACTGAAACCATTCTTAGCTAGTCTTTTCATTGGCAAATATATCAGTTGTTTTAGATATGTCAACTTTCCTTGCTCATTCATTTTCTATTGAAAGAACTGATCATCCTGATAACTGTTCTTGCTTTACTGTAATGCAAAGATAGTTTTATAATCAATTTCAGCTTTTAAGAAAGAGCCTTCAGCAGTGGATGCAGTTAGAGAGATTGTTAGATGCATGCAATGCAAGATTCAGGAAAAGTGGATAAAAAAGTATTTTTTTCTTGATAATCAGCATTGTTGCAATCTCTTTCACTGTTGATAATTTCTTTATTTCGGATTTCAAGCATGATGGAAGTGATAACTGAGCTGTGAAATGTGGAGACGAATCTGCAGTACATTTTGATGTGCTGGGTGTGTGTGTGTCCCAGACCGTACTGAGGGGCATTATGCCAGCTGAATAAGACGTGCGGATAACCTCCTAGGACCCTGCACCGGCCTGCTTCTATCCCGGGCCGAAAGGACCCCTGCACTGGCCCGCTTCTATCCCGGGCCGAAAGGATCCCTGCACCGGCCCGCTTCTATCCCGGGCCGAAAGGACCCCTGCACCGGCCCGTTTCTATCCCGGGCCGAAAGGACCCCTGCACTGGCCCGCTTCTACTCCGGGCCGAAAGAACCCTGCACTGGCCCGCTTCTACTCCGGGCTGAAAGGAGCCCTGCAACGGCCCGCTTCTACTCCGGGCCAAAAGAACCCTGCACTGGCCCGCTTCTACTCCGGGCTGAAAGGAGCCCTGCAACGGCCCGCTTCTACTCCGGGCCAAAAGAACCCTGCACTGGCCCGCTTCTACTCTGGGCCGAAAGAACCCCGCACCGGCCCGCTTCTATCCCGGGCCGAAAGAACCCCGCACCGGCCCGCTTCTATCCCGGGCCGAAAGAACCCCGCACCGGCCCGCTTCTATCCCGGGCCGAAAGAACCCCGCACCGGCCCGCTTCTACTCCTGGCCGAAAGAACCCCGCACCGGCCCACTTCTATCCCGGGCCGAAGGGACCCAGCACCGGCCCGCTTCTATCCCGGGCCGAAGGGACCCAGCACCGGCCCGCTTCTATCCCGGGCCAAAGGGACCCTGCACTGGCCCGCTTCTATCCTGGGCCAAAGGGACCCTGCACTGGCCCGCTTCTATCCCGAGCCGAAGGGACCCTGCACCGGCCCGCTTCTATCCTGGGCCAAAGGGACCTCGCACCAGCCCGCTTCTATCCCGAGCCGAAGGGACCCTGCACTGGCCCGCTTCTATCCTGGGCCGAAGGGACCTCACACCATACCGCTTCTATCCCGAGCTGAAGGGACCCTGCGCTGGCCCGCTTCTATCCCGGGCCGAAAGGACCACTGCACTGGCCCGCTTCTAACCCAGGCCAAAAGGACCCCGGGGCCCGCTGGCTATTCTGGGCCCGCCAGCTGTTCCGAGGCCCGCCGGGGCCCATCGACTCTTCTGGGACCCGCCAGCACTTCGGGGCCTGATGACTCTTTGAGGCCCGCTGGCTCTTTGGGGCCTGCCGGGGCCCGCCAACTCTTCCGTGGCCCTCCAACACTTCTGGGCCTGCCGACTCTTCAAGGCCTGCCGGCTCTTCTGGGCCCGCTGGCCCGCCAGCCACAAGGAAGACGCTGGGGTGGAGTGTTCCAGCAGTACTGTGAAACATTCTACCCTGGGCCGGCGTTCAACCGGCCGAAGGGACTCCGGGGCCAGCGCTGAACTGGCCGAAGGGATTCCGGGGCCAGTATCGAACTGGCCAAAGGGACACCGGGGCCGGCGCTGAACCGGCCGAAGGACCTCCGGGGCTGGCGTCGAACCGGCCAAAGGGACTCCGGGGTTGGCGCTGAACCGAAGGGATTCAATTCTTAAACTTTTAATCAACTTTTAAACTTCTTAAACACTTTGGGAAAACGTTAACATTTTTAATTAACTTGCCAAACTTTTTTTCTATAACTTTTAATCAACTCAATCTATTTATTAAACCTTCAATCAACCAGTGTAACTTTTAAAAAAATAATCTGGAAATACTTTTAAACTCTTAAACTTTTAAAACAACTTGAAACCTTTGGGGAAATTTTTAACCTTGGAAGAAACTTTCCAAAACATCCCTCGGAACCCCAGCGGACAGCTGACCTTCCCAATGCCTGCCCCCCAACCAAGCCTCGGGCCATCTATCATCAATGGTGCTACTCAGCGCCGAGCTTGCTGCCAACATCTCGCCGTAGGCAATTAGGCTCATAGAGCTGTGCCTGGTCCCCAGTCGTCTTGGACCCCCTTGCCACTGGACCAAGACCTTCCTCAGCTAAGCCCGTGTGGTTGCCGGTGTGCAGCGGCCACCCCACGTTAAAAGAACTCACGCGCGGGCATCTTCCACTTCGTTAATATGAAGTTCGGGACCTGGAACATCAGGACCCTCATGGACAATTGCAACAGAAACAGGCCGGAATGCCGCACCGCCATAGTTGCCCGGGAACTTAGATGTTTTGACATTGACATTGGCGCCCTAAGCGAGACCTGGTGGGCAGAGGAAGGCCAGCTCAAGGAACATGGTGGAGGTTACATCTTTTTCTGGAAAGGAAAACCAGAGGCAGAACGCCGCCTTCATGGAGTCGGCTTCGCCGTCAAAAATGAACTGGTCGACCGCCTCAAAGACTCCCCCTGCAGGGTTAACGAACGCCTCATGACCCTTCGCCTTACCCTATCCCGGTACCAATGTGCCACAATCATCAGTGCGTACGCCCCAACACTTGATGCAATGGATGAGGCTAAAGAGGGTTTTTATTCCAACTTCGAGACATCCTTGTCCCGCGTCCCCACGGGCGATAAATTGATCCTTCTAGGTGACTTCAACAACAGGGTCGGCAAGGACACCGACCTCTGGGGAGGCATGATTGGCAGAGAGGGGGTAGGGAAAGCCAACTCCAGCGTACCCTACTCCTGACATAATGTCTAGCACACGAACTCCTCATCACCAACAACCTGTTCCGCCAGAGGGACAAATACAAGGCATCATGGCAACACCCTCGCTCCAAACACTGGCACCTGTTTGACTACGTCATTGTCTGAGCCAGGGATCCCAAGGATGTGCGCATCATTCGCGCCATGACAGGAGCTGACGACTGTTGGACGGATCATCGCCTAATCTGATCCATCATCAATATAAACATAGCCCCAAAGCAGAGGGGACAGCAGAAACAGTGCCGCAAAAAGGTTAATGCCAGGGCACTGAGAGACCCAGCTAAGAGAGCCCTAAACAGCCAGCGCCTCACAGCTAATCTGGCGTGCCTTGATGACCCTGAGATACTGAATGCCCAAAGCGTTTGGTCTGCCCTCCAGGTCTCCATAACCAGTGCCTGTGAAGAGACACTAGGTTACCCAAACAGAAAACACCAGGACTAGTTTGATGAAAATAATCAGGAGATCCAAGAACTAATAGATTGTGAACGCAGAGCATTTCTGAGCCTCAAGCAACAACCCAACTCGGAAGCTGCAAAGCAACGTTACAGACGGCTCAAGGCTGAGGTCCAACAAAAAATCCGGGACCTAAAGAACAGGTGGTGGATGGAGAAAGCACAGGAGATACAACAACTGGCCAAACACCATGATATGCGAGGATTCTTCATTGCAGTCAAGGGCACCTACGGTTGAAACTCCCCAGGCCCCACCCCACTCCTGGCCAAGAACGGGGAAATACTCATCAAGGACACCGAAGCTGTCAGGGCCCGCTGGAAGGAGCACTTTGAAGATCTCCTCAATCGAGACTGCCTTTGACTCGAGTGTTCTCAATTCCATCCCGCAGCATGCGACCCGCCACCACCTCAGTGAAACCCCAATGCTGCATGAGGTAGGCAACGACATAAAACAGCTCAAGAATAAGAAGGCTACGGGTGCAGAAGGAATTCCTGCTGAGGCGCTAAAGTACGGCGGAGAGGCGCTGTTGGCGCGGATACATGACCTCATCTCTCTCATTTGGAGGGAGGAGAGCATGCTGGGAGATCTCAGCGATGCAGTGATTGTGACCATCTTTAAAAAGGGGGACAAGTCCGACTGCGGCAACTACAGGGGAATCTCCCTGCTATCAGCCACTGGGAAGGTTGTCGCTAGAGTTCTCCTCAACCGTCTTCTCCCCGAGAAGCTCCTCCCGGAATCACAGTGCGGATTTTGTCCCCTACGGGGCACAACGGACACGATCCTTGCAGCGCGACAGCTGCAGGAAAAATGCAGGGAGCAACGCCAGCCCTTATACATGGCCTTTTTTGATCTTACAAAGGCCTTTGACACTGTCAACCGTGCGGGCTTATGGAGCGTCCTCCTCCATTTTGGATGCCCCCAAAAGTTTGTGAACATCCTTCGCCTGTTCCACGACGACATGCAGGCCGTGATCCTTACCAGCAGATCCATTACAGACCAAATCCACGTCCGGAGCAGGGTCAAACAGGGCTGCCTCATCGCTCCAACATTCTTCTCAATCTCCCTCGCTACCATGCTTCATCTCATAGTCAACAAGCTCCCCGCTGGAGTGGAACTAAACTACAGAACCAGTGGGAAGCTGTTTAACCTATGCCACCTCCAGGCCAGGTCCAAGACCACCCCAACCTCTGTCATTGAGCTGCAGTACGCGGACGACGCCTGCGTCTGTGCACATTCTGAGGCTGAACTCCAGGATATAGTCAATGTATTCACCGAGGCATATGAAAGCATGGGCCTTACGCTTAACATCCGTAAGACAAAGGTCCTCCACCAGCCTGTCCTCGCTGCACAGCACTGCCTCCCCAGTCATCAAGATTCATGGCACGGCCCTCGACAACATGGACCACTTTCCATACCTCGGAAGCCTTTTACAACAAAGGCAGAGATTCAACATCGCCTCCAGTGTACCAGTGCAGCCTTTGGCTGCCTGAGGAAAAGAGTGTTCGAAGACCAGGCCCTCAAATCTACCACCAAGCTCATGATCTACAGGGCTGTAGTAATACGCATCCTCCTGTATGGATCAGAGGCATGTACGATGTACAGAAGAGACCTCAAATCACCAACGATGTCTCCGCAAGATCCTGCAAATCCACTGGGAGGACGGGCGCCCCAACATCAGTGTCCTTGCCCATGCTAGCATCCCCAGCATTGAAGCACTGACCACACTCGATCAACTTCGCTGGATGGGCCACATGGTTCGCATGCCAGACACGAGGCTCTCTAAGCGATTGCTCTATGCGGAGCTCCTTCACGGCAAACGAGCCAAAGGTGGGCAGCGGAAACGTTACAGGGACACCCTCAAAGCCTCCCTGATAAAGTGCGACATCACCACTGACACCTGGGTGTCCCTGGTCGAAGACCGCCCTAGGTGGAGTAAGTGCATCCGGGAGGGCGTTGAGCTCTTCGAATCTCGACGCCGCAAGCGTGAAGAGGTCAGGCGCGGGCAGCAGAAGGAGCGTGCAGCAAATCAGTCCCATCGCCCCCTTCCGACGACGAATGTCTGTTCCACCTGTGACAGGGTCTGTGGCTCTCGCATTGGACTGTTCAGCCACCAAGGGGCTCACTTTGGGAGTGGAAGCAAGTCTTCCTCGATTCCGAGGGACTGCCTTTGATGATGACATTTTGATGCCAAAGTCACTCCAGCAGCATCGAGGTCTTTGTCAAATGAGTCAACTGGGGATCAACAGAATGGAAGTTGTGCACTATTTCTTTCAGGCTTCAGAATGAATGGTCAAGCTGAGAGTTTATGATGTCTATATTCATGTTAAAAAAACGTTTACTCTGAACCAACTTACTGGATCTGTTAATGGCTGGCCGGTTGATAATTTGTCAAAATGGCACTTAGTTTTTGGTGCTTGCTTAGATTCAAAATTTATCTTGTACAACCTCGTCTGTGCAACTGTGACCTGATTGTCTGAGTGAGAAACTATTTCTCAATGTTTCATTAAATTGTATGCATTTTGGCAGCTTTGCCCAATTCTTGCGTTTCTGACTGCACAGTTTGGGCACATTTGTTGCTTCCAGAACTGTAACAACAACAACTTGTGTTCATATAGCGCCTTTAATGTAATAAAGCATCCCAAGGCCCTTCACAGGAGTGTTTTAAGACGAAACAAATAAATTTGACACTGAGCCTCATAAGAAGAAATTACGGTAGCTGACCAACAGCTTGGTCAAAGAGGTAGGTTCTAAGGAGCGTCTTAAAGGAGGAAAGAGAGGTAGAGAGGCAGAGAGGTTTAGGGAGGGAGTTCCAGAGCTTGGGGCCTAGGCAGCTGAAGGCACGGCCACCAATAGTCGAGCAGTTATAATCAGGCTTGCTCAAGAGAGCTAAATTTGACGAGCGCAGACATCTTGGGGGGTGGGGAAGGTTGTGAGGCTGAACGAGAATAGAGAGATAGGGAGGGGCGAGGCCATGGACAGATTTGTAAACTAGCATGAGAATTTTGAAATCGAGGCATTGCTTAACCGGGAGCCAATGTAGGTCGGCAAGCACAGGGGTGATGCGTGATTGGGACTTGGTGCGAGTTAGGATACAGGCTGCTGAGTTTTGAATGACCTCAAGTTTACATAGGGTAGAATGTGGGAGGCCAGCCAGGAGTATGTTGGAGTAGTCAAGTTTAGAGGTAACAAAGGCATGGATGAAGGTTTCAGCAGCAGATGAGCTGATGCAGGGGTAGGGACGGGCAATGTTACAGAGGTGGAAATAGGCAGTTTTAGTTATGCTGCGGCTATGTGGCCGGAAGCTCATTTTAGGGTCAAATGTGACACCTAGGTTGCAAATAGTCTGGTTCAGCCTCAGACAGATGCTAGGGAGAGGGATAGAGTCAGTGGCTCGGGAATGCAGTTTGTGGCGGGGACCAAAGACAATGGCTTCGGTCTTCCCAATATTTAATTGGAGAACATTTCTGCTCATCCAGTACTGGATGTCGGACAAGCAGTCTGACAATTTAGAGACCATGGAGGGGTTGAGACAAGCAGTGATGAGGTAGAGTTGGGTGTTGTCAGCGTACATGTGGAAACTGATGGCGTGTTTTCGGAATTTGTTGCCAAGGGGCAGAAATAGAGGGGGCTGAATAAGCAATCATTAGATCGACATGAAGCTTCCTAATCCTTGGCATAAAGATAAATTTGTCTCATTCTGGGTTTATTGGACTTCTGAATAATTTGAAACAAGGATTTAATTATATCTCTATATCAGTATCTGAAAACAACTAAAGAATCATAGCGATAAGACATATAGGACAGAATCTTTTCAGATTCAGTTAGGTCGCATTCGCTTACAAAAGAAGGGGGCAAAGTCTATCAATTAATGCCATGGCAAAAAACATGGATAGGATTGCTCAACCAAATCATAAAAGTTGCAAAGTTCTATGATTGTCCTTACTGAATCATTAAGCTCTAGATTCAAAATATGTACAGCACAATGCACTCTTCTTACCTTCACTCCTTTCTCAGCATTTTTTACATCTGCACCAGAATAGATGTTGTTCATATTTGTAGTATCAAAAGTTCTAGACCTTTGTCTTCGATACACTTGTTAACATCGCTTTCAAGATTCGCACCTGATTGATCACTTACTCCTTAATCCTGTATAACTCTTGTTGATATTTTTTGCTGGATTGCTTTTTTGCTCTTTTTCTATGGTAACATACCAAAATATTTGACTTAGTTGGTCAACTTTAAATAAGTCCTGAGTTGTGTTCATTATCCTAAGTAAAACGGAGCATGCTTGATGTCATTAACAATGCTATTTGTGAACTGGTCTGATAGCAACTGGATGCTTTTGTTTTGAATTTTTGGGCTGAGGTATGCTGTTGATCCTTTTGGCTTCCTTATGAGCTCTTCAAGAACTATATTGTATTTGGGCAATAGTTTGACAATAGACGAAACAATAGACTAAACGTTGCCATTGTTTCCTTCACCAATCATCATCATGATAGGCAGTCTCTCGAAACGAGGATGACTTGCTTCCACGTCAAAAAGGGATGAGTTCACAGGTGTTTCAATGAAGGACCTAATATTCCGGATCCCAAACTACATGTTGAAGGGTGGAAGATGCCTGTGCGTGGATTTTTTTAACGTGTGGTGGCCATTGCACACCAGCCACCACACAGGCTTGACAGAGCTCGGTCTTTGTCCAGTAGCAAGCAACAGAGCTGGTCTTCACCAATAATCTCTCTATGACCTCTCAATGCAAGATTAGGCATAGCTAAAGTGAAGTTGACGTTAATGATACAATCAAAGGATCTGCCTCCAGTAACTGGCCTCTTCCCTATTTTTGATTTGAGGCATTCATCGCTTGTACTATGCAAGCGCCACTGATCATATACCAAGCAAGCTTTGAAATGACAATCAGATGTTTCGTGTATCTCTATTTTGAGATAAATGCTGCAGGTCTCTCGTGACACTTAGCCATGTCGAGTCATCTAAAAAAAAATTCCGATCCTAAAAGCCAACAGCATTGACAGTAGCTTTTGTCCAGCACAGGAGACTATCACGGTCAGGTTTATTTAAGTTTGATTTCAGACATCGACACCCCTTTATAATAAGATGCTGAAAAGCATCGATTTGTCTTAGAGCAGTATTGTCCAATACATTAACCACTAGCCACACGTGGCTAAATGCATTTTTGATTTGTAAATAATGATAAACCATTGTTGGGCACGTGATCTAAATACTCAATGGGTGTATGCATTTATACTTTAACCTTCGTTTGCATTTGTTGGTTAAATGGTATGATGAAAAGCAGAGTGTGAGGAGGGATGATATGTTAGAGAGATCATCAAATGAGGCCATATGGGTCGAATTTAAAAATAAAAAAGGGGCGATCACACTGCTGGGCGTGTATCATGGACCCCCAAACAGTGGGAGGGAGATAGAGAAGCACATATGTAGGCAAATTGCTGTGAATTGATTGGGACAAATATAGTGTGAAGGGTATAGGGAGTGCGGAATTCTTAAAATGCATTCAAGAGAACCTTTTTAGTCAGTATGTAACAAGCCCAACATGAGAGGGGGTGGTCTTGGATTTCGTTTTGGGGAATGAAGCTGGGCAGGTTGATGGAGTATTAGTGGGAGAGCACTTGGGTACCAGTGACCATAATTCAGTCAGATTCAAGTTAGTTATGGATAAGGATAGACCTGGAATAAAAGTCTCAAATTGGGGAAAAGCTAACTTTGCTAAGTTGAGGAGTGATTTGGCCACAGTGGACTGGAAACAGCTACTTGTGGGTAAATCAGGGTTGGAACACTGGGAGGCATTCAAGGAGGAGATCAGGAAGGCTTAGGCTAAACATGTGCCCTTAAAGAAAAAAGGTGGGAATAATAATTCTAGAGCCCCCTGGATGTCTAGGGACTTACAGGGGAGGATAAAGAAAAAAAGGAAAGCTTATGTCATATACTGACAGCTAAATACTATAGAATCTTTGGAGGAATATAGAAAGTTGAGGTAAAAATTAAAAAGGATATTAGGAATGTTAAGAGAGAGCATGAAAAATTCTTGGCTCGTAAAATTAAGGAAAACCCAAAGATGTTCTATAAATATATTGAGTAAGAAGGTAACTAAAAAAGGGTAGGACCTATTAACCATGAGGGTAATCTTTGTTTATAGGCGGAAGATGTTGGTATGGTTCTTAATGAATACTTTGCTTCTGTTTTCACAAAGGAAAGGGGTAATGCAGATACTGCTATCAAGGAGGAATGTGAAATTCTGGATGAAATAAACTTAGTGAGAGAGGAAGTATTAAGGGGTTTAGCAGCTTTGAAAGTAGTTAAGTCCCCAGGCCCGGATGAAATGTATCCCAGGCTGTTGAGCGAAGTAAAAGAGGAAATAGCAGAGGCCTTGACCATTATTTTCCAGCCCTCTTTGGATTTGGGCATGGTGCCGAAGGACTGCTAATGTGGTACCCTTGTTTAAGAAGGGAGAAAGGGATAGACTGAGTAATTACAGGCCTGTCAGCCTAACCTCAGTGCTGGGAAAATTATTGGAAAAAATCCTGAAAGACAGGATAAATCTACATTTGGAAAGGCAAGGATTAATTGGGGATAGTCAGCATGAATTTGTTAAGGGAAGATCGTGTTTGATTAATCTGATTGCATTTTTTGAGGAGGTAACCAGAAGGGTCAATGAGGGTCGTGCTTACGATGTAGTGTATGTGGACTTTAGCAAAGCTTTTGATGAGGTCCCATATGGTAGACCGGTCACGAAGGTTAAAGCCCATGGGATTCAGGGCAAAGTGGCAAGTTGAATTGAAAATTGGTTTAGGGTAATGGTTGATGGATGTTTTTGTGACTGGAAGGATGTTTCCAGTGGGGTTCCGCAGGGCTCAGTACTGGATCCCTTGCTTTTTGTGGCATATATCAATGATCTAGATTTGAATACAGGGAGCATGATTAAGAAGTTTGCAGATTATACTAAAATTGGCTGTGTGATTGATAATGAAGAGGAAAGTCATGGACTGCAGGAGGATATCAATCTACTGGTCAGGTGGGCAGAGCAATAGCAAATGGAATTTAATTCGGAAAAGTGTGAGTTAATGCACTTTGGGAGGGCTAATAAGGAAAGAGTATACACATTAAGCGGTAGGCCACTTAAAAGTGTAGATGAACAAAGGGACCTTGGAGTGCTTGTCCACAGATCCCTGAAAATAGCAGGCCAGGTGGATAAGGTGGTTAAGAAGGCATACGGAATGCTTGCCTTTATTGGCCGAGGCATAGAATATAAGAGCAGGGAGGTTATGCTTAATTTGTATAATACTCTGGTTAAGCCACAGCTGGAGTACTGGTCGCCGTAATATAGGAAGGACATGATTGCACGAGAGAGGGTGCAGAGGAGATTTACTTAGGATGCTGCCTGGGATGGAAATCTTAGCTATGACTGATTGCATAGGTTGGGTTTGTTCTCATTGGAACAGAGTAGGTTGAGAGGAGACCTCATTGAGGTGTACAAAATTTTGAGGGGCCTGGATATAGTGGATAGCAAGGGCCTATTTCTCTTGGTGAAGGGGTCAATTACGAGGGGCATAGTTTTAAAGTGGTAGGTGGAAGGTTCAGAGGGGATTTGAGGGGAGGCTTCTTCATGCAGAGGGTTGTGGTGGTCTGGAATTCACTGCCTGGAAGGGTGGTGGATGCAGAAACCATCACCACATTTAAAAGGTGCTTGGATGGACACTTAAAATGCTGTAATATGTAGGGTTACGGACCTAGAGCTGGTAAGTGGGATTAGACTGGATAACCTCATGTTGGCTGGCGCAGATACAATGGTAAGTACAGCAGGGAATCGAATATGGCCAAGGTGATCTCCTGGACTAGTTTCGATTGCCTGGATGGGTCGGAGAGGAATTTTCCCAGATTTTTTTCCCCCCAATTGGCCTGGTTTTTTATCTGTTTTTTTTTCCTCTCCCAGGAGATCACATGGCTCTGGTTAGGGTGGAGTATAGAATGTTTCGGTGTAAGGGGTGTCGCAGTTGTATGGGGCGGACTGGTTGGGCTGGATGCTCTTTACCTTTCCGCCATTGTTCATTGTTCATAGATTTATATGTAACCTTCAGGGCTACTGACCGAGGGCCGTGTGGCTCTTTGTCGGCCGGCATGGACACGATGTGCCAAAATGGCCTCCTTCTGCGCTGTAGATTTTTATGTTTCTATATTTCTATGTGAGGGTGTTTTTTGATCATTATGTGTTCATTACTTCTTTGATTACTGTTTATTGGTTATCTGCTAAAATGGTATAATAATAAGCAGCTCCAACAGGGCACGCCATGTCAAAGGGCAAGTAGCATCCAAGCACATTCTGGATGGTGAGCAGGGGCAGATCTGGTGAATCTTGTTGTGAAAGTTTCCGAATTTCAGCAATCAGTGTGATGAAGTCAAAGACCTGCATTTATATAGCGCCTTTCACAACCTCAGGATATCCCAAAGCACTTTACAGCCAATGAAGTACTTTTGAAGTGTATTCACTGTTGTCATGTAGGGAACGTGGCAGCCAATTTGCGCACAGCAAGTTCCTACAAACAGCAACGTGATAATGACCAGATAATTTGTTTTAGTGATGTTGATTGAAGGATAAATATTAGCCAGGACACCAAGAATAACTCCCCCTGCTCTTCTTCAAAATAGTGCCATGTAATCTTTTAGGTCCACCTAAGAGAGCAGATGGGGCCTCGGTTTAATGTCTCATCCAAAAGACGGCACTCAGTACTGCACTGGAGTGTCAGTCTAGATTTCTGTACCGCTTGTAACGGGCTGAGCAAAACCTAGAAGCTTCACTTAAGATGTGTAGTGTCTGATAAATTGATGCCAAAATTCCAAACTTTGATAAAAAAAAGAAATTCTGCAATGGCTTCTCTTCCCGCCCCTTGGTGTCCCCCAAGGATCTATCCTTGGCCCCCTCCTATTTCTCATCTACATGTTGCCCCTTGGCAACATCATCTGAAAACATCGTGTCAGTTTCCACATGTACGCTGATGACACCGAACTCTACCTCAATACCACTTCTCTCGACCTCTCCACGGTCTCTAAATTGCCAGACTGCTTTTACAATATACAGTTCGAGATGTGCAGAAATTTTCTCCAATTGAATATTAGGAAGACCAAAGCCATTGTTTTCAGTCCCTGCCACAAACTCCATTCCCTAGCCACTGACTCTATCCCTCTCCCTAACATCTTTCTGAGGCTGAACCAGCCTGTGCGCAACCTTGGTGTCAAATTTGACTCTGAAATGAATTTCCGACCACATATCTGCAGCATGACTAAGACTGCCTATTTCTACCTCCGTAACATCATCTGTCACTGCCCTTGCCTCACATCCTCTGTTGAAGCCCTCATCTATGCCTTTGTTACCTCTAGACTTGACTATTCCAACGCACTCCTGGCTGGCCGCCCACATTCTTCCCTACGAAAACTAGAGGTGATCCAGAACTCGGCAACCCATGTCCTAACTCGTACCAAGTTCCGATCACCCATCACCCCTGTGCTCGCTGACCAGTATTGGCTCCCGGTTAAGCAACGCCTTGATTTCAAAATTCTCATCCTTATTTTCAAATCCCTCCACTGCCTCGCTCCTCCCTTTCTCTGTAATCTCCTCCTGCACCACAACCCCCCGAGATGACTGCGCTCCTCTAATTCTGCCCTCTTGAACATCCCTGATTATAATCGCAATACCTTCTGTTGCCTAGGCCCCAAGCTCTGGAACTCCCTGCCTAAACCTCTCCACTTCTCTACCTCCCTTTCCTCCTTCAAGACGCTTCTTAAAACCTACCTCTTTGACCAAGCTTTTGGGCACCTCGCTAATTTCTACTTATGTGGCTCGGTGTTAAATTTTTTAGCGCATAATACTCCTGTGAAGCTACTTGGGATGTTTCACTATGTTAAAGGTGATATATAAATACAAGTTGTTGCTGTTGTATTATGTGTAAGGCATTTTCTACTAAAATTAGCGCATATGCTAAAAAGGTGTAGCCGCGCCTTTGAATAGTCAGTGATTTCTATTGGACATCACTATTAGAGTCACATGGGAATTGTCCCTCACGTTTACAAGGGCTGTGTTTTACAATAAAATGTTTCTGTTCTAAACTTAAGGTTTCTGCACTAAATTTTGACTGTCAGTGGGATTTTCTCTAAACAACTCAGTTTGAATTTCATTGGACTCGGTCATTAGGATATAATGGGTTGTTAGATATATTAGAGAGACAAGCTTGGAGCTGTTGTCTCTGTGCCAGAAATGAAAGTTCTAAATGCAGAGTTGTTTGGAATGTATTTTATGTTTTAGTATATAGACAAATGCTGCAGTCCTGTGCCTGTATTAGTAATGAGTTCAAACACAGAGTCAAAAACACTGAGGGGTTTATTAAAGGTTAAATGAATCAACATACTCACGGCGTGCACGAGATTACATATGATGCGGCCACAGAAGAACACACCTATACAGCCAGTTGAGCTCAACTTTCCAGATCTCTTCCTTCCCTTTCATCTTCCCACCTGCATTACAATGGTCTTGCTGTTGAGCTCAGCTGCATATAGCGACTATACTATTCCCAGCTAGAATGAAAATGATTGGGTAATTCCCCCACCAATCGTGCCCTGAGACCGCACTGCTGTAAGTGACTGGGATTGGTTTTACTCAAATAATTTGTATGTAACTATCCTTCACCTACTGCATTTTGCTGGAGAAATCACCCTGCTTTTATCATGCGTTTTGGTCATGCGTTCTGTTTTTAAATAGATTCTGTGAATGGACTTTGTTTGAATGGACTTAATAGGGTCTGTTTGCTGTAAAACAAATCGCTGATTTAAATGAGTGTGCTCATGAGAGGAATACCTGACTGGGGAAGCTGCGCTAGTAGTGAAAATTGCAGGGTTTGTGGTCCCGCACCGCCCCCAACTCATTGGCTGACACAGTGGTGTTAATTCACACTCTGGGGCCAAAATTGCCCCTCTCCGAAAGGCCCGTGAGCGCCTCCGGGAAGTTTTAACAGGGCGATAAGGACTTTTCACCTGGGGACAGGCGGCGGAAGCAACCCGCCCGGAATTACCTCATGGATGGCAACGGCGAAAACGGCTTTGTTCCGCGCCCCATTCATTTATTTATCGCCTTGCGATGGCCCCTTTTCCCCACGGGTCGCAAAGCTGTAGTGGCTGGGGAACCCCGGCCACCCTTAAAGGGAAGGGCCTTGCGCTGCGGCCAGCATCTTTTTTTTGCCGGCCGACTTTGGAGTCAGCCCGATAGTGGCGGCCGCTGGTTCGGCCAGGCTGCCAATCTACAGCCTGGCACCCCCTCTTGGGTGCCAGGCCGCTGGCCTGGCTGAAACCCTCCCTGGTGGCCCAGTGGGCACCAGGAAAGCGGCTGCAGAGTTCGCAGCAGCCCTTCCCTTTAAAAGAAGGGGATGGACATTGTGACGTGTCAGCGCGACGTGGCACGTCCACATCACACTGACATCATCAGCGCCATGCTGCCGCCCTGCAGAGGCTAATTACACTTCCAGTATCGCCACACAGATTATTTGCTTTACAGACCCCAATTCCGGGACATTTAGCTGCCCATCTTGCCGTGCGCTAAATTTTCATTTAATTCGAATTGTCCGCCCCAAACCGGGTGTAGGGCAATTTCACCACTTCTGTTTAAGCTTCAGTTAAAAGGCCATTACATCACCTTCTCCCTGATCTTTACTCTTGGTTTAACATTAGATATTCTTGTTTGTCATACCAAGCTTTAAATACATGTATAGTTGTAAATTAGCTCGAAATTTCTTTCAGTACTCGGAGGATGGAGAGAGGTAAAACTGCCTGTTTTCTGACTTCCATTGTGATTGTGCGTAAGTTATTAAAATGCAATTTCATTTCGACCTTTGAAAGCAGTGCTGTATTTATGTGTGATGAGCTAGTATTTGTTCAAAACGACACAATGGGGGAAACAAACAATTTATATTTTCATGTTGCAAAAGGAGTTATTTTATGACTGATGGTGCATGCGGAGGAATGGTCTTGACAATCTCAGATCTTTTGCTACCCAAGGCAACAATTTGGCTTCTTTGCCACCTTAGGAAAGCATGCCAATGAATAAGTAAAGGATAGGCAGTGCAAATGAATTGTCATCACACAGCATCACACAACAAACCCTGCAATTTTCACTTACCAGCGCAGCTTCCCCAGTCAGGTACTCCTCTCATCAGCACACCCATTTAAATCAGCGGTATGTTTTCAAATGCTGTTGCTCTGCATCCTCCTCACACTGAAAGAAATTTCTAGCTGGTCATTGTAACAACAGCTGTTACAGTTGTTAAGTGCAGTGTGTAAAATTAGAGTCTAAATGAAAGTGTCAATGAGTGGAGCTGAGCGCTTGCCAACTTGCCAGCTGGTTACTGTTAGAGCTGATCTTATACATTCAAAACATGCTCATTTTTGATGTGTTTCACTGCCTAGTATTTTAATTCAATGTCCAATTTTAAACAGCAGAGTATTTGCTGACTGTGAGAGCAGCCAGATGGAAACATCCTTCAACATTGGCATGTGGAGCGAGGCAGAAGACCAAGGGAATGAATGTCAGCAGGGATTCTCCCGTTTATCACCAAAACGTTGTTGAAAGAGTTGGAAAAGGGCATAAACTATATTTATGCTATTTTTCCAGGGTTCCTCGGCAAAGTTCCAGGAACCGAGTGGGAGAATCTTGGGAAAAGTCACCCCCCACCCAATATTTTTGTGTTTAAAATGAAAGTGCCAGTGAGAGGGGAAGCTGACTGAAATTCATAAATACCTGGAAGCAAAAATGCCATAACCCTTACGGAATTTTACCATTCCTCCTGCAGCTGCCCACGATATTTGGAAATTTTTGTCACACAAAGTCACTTGCCCTAGAAATACACTATGGCACAGGTTTTTTTCATTGTAGTGACCGTGCTTTGTGGAGCGTTGATTCGCTGGATCCATGAACAGCACAGTTGCTGCCCATTTCTCGCTTGTAAAACGGGTGACCAGCAGAGGAAAATCTGGTACACTCATTTTCTGGCAGGCCATTAAATAGGTGCCCAGGCAGCAAGCTATTTAAATATGCAGATTGAGATCCTACACTGGTTGTAGGACCCCGATTGCAATTTTCATGGGGAAATGGGTAGAGCCAGTCCCACTTTCTCCAGATGTTCAAAAGGCCTTAAAGGGACCACCGGAGCCCATTTAATTTTTTTTTACAACAATTTTTCTGAGGCCAGGAGGAGCATTCGCACCCTACTTGCTGGCCAGCTCCATACAGAAGCCGTTCAATTTTCCGAGTTCCAAAACTGGCGAGCTGCAGCAGAGTGCCCTTTTGGCGTCTGCAACTCATCGGAAAAATTTAAATAATGGTCAAACTTGAAAATAGCTTAGGCATCCTAACTCCTGCCTTGTGTGGGCAATGTGGGTGCACTGCATATAACGCACCCATTTGGGCCCGAACTGAAAATCTTGCCTTATATTCCTCTTGAGTGGTTCAGTGGTGCTGACTGGCCGTGCAGTATAGTTATTTGCCCATTGTTTCCCATTCAGTGTGTCATAAACGGCAACTATGCCATTGGGCAGAGGTGCCAAATGCAGGCCAGGAACTATAGGGAGGAAGAGAATACTGGAGTGACAGGCACCTTGGCACACTTCTGTACTTCTCAGTATCCAGTTCAGCAGCCTGAGTGGCCTGCAAGAGAATTCACCTGGCTGGGGAACAATGAGGAAAAACTGGAGGGAAAGTGGAAAAACAGCACTTGAAAGAAAAATGAAGCGTATTTATGTCTGCCAGATTTAAGGAAGTGGAACTCATCATGTTAAACTAATAAAAACATTGCATTAAAGCAAACCGTTCCACCAAAATGTTATAAGCTGACTTTGAAACATTATTTCAACCAAGACAGGTTGCTGTTCTCCAGGTTCTCCAGATATTACTTCCAATAGATTTCACACTTTGGCATTCAGACAAACTGACTGCTCAGCTTTATCACACATGACCACTTAGCCATTCTCCAGTTAGGAAAGTCTTGCTAACCCCATAGGGTAACTCTGTTTAGCCATTAGTTGAACCTGTTTGAACACTGTGTTGCAGAAATTATTGACAGCTCAAGTGCAATAGGAAAGATGGGATGTCCCAATGGCCCTTCCACTGACACTTTCTCCTACATTAAAGAGTTAACTAGCCACAAACAAGCGCTGGGTGGGAACTAATGAATGTACTGAGATTTAGAGAAACACTCTTTTGAGACACATTGATCTGTATCTCCGAACCTGGTATTAGGATTCAATGTGCAGCCTCACACTGAATAACCCTGGCTATATGTCCACTAGCAAACATCTATTTTTATGTTTGCCTTCTGCAAATGGGATGGATCCTACTTATTGTCATATCTTTTATGGTCACGTTTTGAAATCACAGTTCCTTTTAGTACTTTCCCATTTGTTTTATTGTTATTTCCTCTTTGTCACCTTTGTCACAGATCTAGTCAGGCTCGTCAGAATTAAGTATTTCATGGTGCATTTAAATGGCCACTGCAATTGCAATCTCTATAGGATTCTAGTGGCTGTGACGAACTTATTTTTATAGACATTTAATATAATTTTAATGTTTCTCTGCAGGAAATGACATCACACTGTAGTGAAAATGCCATTGTTATCCTTTCACAATTATTTCTCATGTAGATGGCCAACAAACTGAGAAGAGTCCATCGTGTATACAAGCACTGATTTCTGAGCTTTGTATTTATACACCCTGTTGGAAGGCAATCTGAACGCCATTCTTGGGAGTTTTTGAATCGGCTGAGTTGTGGGAATAGCCTGATCAGAAAATTCTGCCATGTTGGTATCAAGTTCACACTGCAGCGGACACATATTTGCCCCAGAATTGACTTTTCCACTACATTTTTCAAATCATAGTTTTTTATTGAAACCGCTTACTGAAGCTCGGAAAGTAACTACTGTATTTAATTACTTGGCTACTGGCTCATTCCCAGAGGCAACAGGCAATTTCAGCCAGATTAAAGCCAGTTTGCTATCCATTCTTATATAAGGCAAGTCACTACTGCCCTGTTTGCCAGGGAATGCCAGTTTATCAAACAGTATTAAAACAATTAAATGAGCAAATCTTTCATTTCCATCGGATCCTTATGTTTTCACCAATACTTGGAGCTATAGATTGCACTCTAGTGGCCAGACAAGTCCCCACTGTCCACCAGCAGCACTATGTCAATTGAAAGGGGTTTAACCATTTAAATGCTCAGTTAGTGTTTGACTACAGGCATAGTTTTCTGGATGTTGCTGCTCAGTATGCAAGGAGATACTTTGATTCATTCATACTTTGGTCGTCCAGTGTCCCTGCCCTCTTTCAGAATGAAGAGGAAGATGCCAGCTGACTTCCTAGAGACAAGGGGGCTGAAATTGCCCCTTTTTTGTGCCCCGGAGGCACTGACTGGGCGCAACAGCCTTTTCGCCCAGGATGGGTGGCGGTAGCGTTTCAGGTGAAATTGCCCCTGAGATGTTGTGGCCGATTTTCCGCTAACGCCACACCCGCAGTTGGCGCCCTGGCACGGCACGCAACAGGCGATGACATCATCGGCGTGCGCGCCGACCCCTTTGCGTCCCGCAGGGGAAATTGCCCCGCGAGGCTGGCATGGGCCGATGTCAGCGGCAGCTTTGTGGGGCGTTGACATCTGCCCAGGGTGCCCTTTAAGGGGAGGTTGTGTACACCCCGGGCTGACATTTTATTTTGTTGGCCGACTCATCGGTAGGCCCAACAATGTCGGCCCTTGCCATCATGCAGCCCGGCACTCCCTTTTGGATGACAGGCCGCTGGCATGGTCGAGCGCATCCCCGGTAGCCCAGTGACGGCGACCAAAGGACCTGCAGAGTACACAGCGGCCCTCCCCTTTAACTGAAGGGGAGGAGCATTGTTGCGCGTCTTCAGCGCAGCGCTGAAACCCCAGGAGCTCCCCTTCAATGAGGCAGAATGGCTGAGATAGCGCTCCACCTCGTTTGAGGGGCGTAAAGCCCAATTGCACACCGGAGGCAGGACTTCCAGCCCGGGCAGTAAAAAGTACCAGAACCGGAAGGTTACCGCCCCCAAACGGGTCGCGGGGCAATTCTGGCCCCTAATGTGTATGGCTCTCTTCCTTGCTTCCTGTTAGATCCACATCTTTAACTTGCTGCACACTGGTTCAGCATTAAAAATAGTGGCTTATTATAACTTTTGTGGGATCCTCAATAAAGCATTCAAGTTGAGTGCAGCGCACCTTTCAGTGCTGCTCATGGAACGGGCTCCTTTTTACTGACTATCATTTCATAGGCCTTAGAATGCATGATTCCCACCAACATCAAAGCCTAAATAATTCTTTATCATTGCTAATTGACATAATAAAGTAAGTGTGAAATCAGTATGTTGTCGCCGTAAAAGTTGGGTCAATTGGCTTATTCCTCGACCACTGTTAAAGTTCTAGTTGCAGCACCCCACATTTAAACCTACAGGGGCATTCACAAACTCTATCTATCAGCTTTAAATGCTGGAGCCCCAACCTTCCAAGTGCTTCCTCTGCTCCCCTCTTCGCACACTTTTGGACCTCCTAGTATAACTAATTAGTTGCTAGTGGAATTCGCGCCTTTGATCCACCTAGCAATATCAAAGTTAACTGACCCCAGGTTCTCTGAAGGGGTCAGTATTTGAGCCATTAATTGGGCAGAATCCCATTCGCACTGCATTTACACACTGCAGGTCCCACAATTTCAGATTAAAATATTGGCAGTGACAAACACAATTGATGCAATGGCACTGTCTCCACACCAGTAATATTTAACCCTTTCTCCCACCCTACTCATATATAGATGGGGGAATAAAGAGGTGTCTTTATTTTGTAACCCAATTACTTTGAAATGCACCACATGTATAAATCATTATGACAATAATGTTCTTACTTTATTTTCACTTAAATATTTCAGGCTTTCATATATTGTTTGAGATATAGTTTTTTAATAGATGTATGCAATGAAAATAGCAGTACAGTATAGTGAATTATAATATATGACCAGAGAAATTACCTTTGTACCAATGATAAGACATAATCTTGCATTTATTTCTGTTAAAATTTTATAACATGCATTCAGTGACACGAAGATCTGAATAGTACCTAAATTCTAGATCACCAAAACTTTCTAACATCCATGAATTGAAGTCAGCATTATTTATATTGCGAAAAGTAATACATATGGATGGCTAAATATCTCAAAGGGAGAGCATGAAACTTATGATCCTGTTTGGGTGGAGGTGATTTAGAGTTCAAATCCCATCTTTAGCTGTCATTCTAGCTTGAATGCTCTCAATGGGTAATTTTCGATTGTTCTCTGCTGGGGTCCGAGACATGCTGCGCATACAAACAGAGAGCTCAGTCTCAGGACAGAGTCAGCCCTGTTTCGCAGAAGTGTAAGCTGGCTCTGGAGCAACATTCATGGTCACTCCTGTTCCGACTTGAAGCGAAAGAGACGTGGTGGTAATTTTCACTTTGTGAATCGGCAGCCGATTTTACATCTCTTCCAATTGAAGCCAACGGAAATAAACATCGGGAGAGATTTAAAATTGGCTATTGATTCATTATCACCTGATTTACACTATCACGCAATGTCAAAATTACACCCCCATTAGTTAGAGAAAGAATTTAGTAAGAATAACAAGAACTAAAGAAAGCTCCATAACCTGTATAAACCACCCATGTAGTGCTATTTTTAGAACATTGGTTATTTTAACACAGTTGTTAACTTGTTTAAAATAAACTGGTTAATGAAGTAAGCTTGGCGAATTGCTGCAATGTGTCCTGTAAAAAGTACTAACTGTAGCCACAGTGCACCAGTGGTGGCGATAATGAGCTTAGTGGCAGACTGGATTGTCCTGGATGAGGCCGAGCTTCTTGAGTGTTGTTGCAGCTGCATCCACCCAGGTGACTGGAGCCTTGTTGATCACCTTGAGCGGTCAGGAGGTAAGCCACTTGTCACCGAGTACTTGATTTGGCGACCCTTGATGTCTTCGGCCTGTCAGGATTGAGGCACCCCCTCATATAACAACAGGGTGCAGCTCTGAGTCTCTGCTGCTACACTTGCTGTGCACCCCAGTTGCACTGCTCCAGGTGCAAGTATCTGTCTCAATATGGCAAGCGGATATGGATGTTCCAACAATACCACCAGAATTTCTACACTTAAGATACCAACTGTGTCTCAAAAATAAAATGTCAGTCATGTCATTTTTTTGAAACAATTTGATGGGGGTGTGTGCTTCAGACAAATATTAGAGGGTAAGTTCATCCTGAAACATCATTTG
This sequence comes from Pristiophorus japonicus, assembly GCF_044704955.1. Classification (NCBI taxonomy): domain Eukaryota; kingdom Metazoa; phylum Chordata; class Chondrichthyes; family Pristiophoridae; genus Pristiophorus; species Pristiophorus japonicus. The sequence goes on from NC_091980.1 coordinate 212,878,278, forward strand.
AGGATAAAATTGCTGTGAAGCAAGATTGCTTTCAGTGTCAAATCGTGCTTTTGTACAGTTAAAGGTAAAACCTATTAAGTGTTTCTCCCAGTTGTTTGGAAAAATCTGAGTTTATTCCCTTTGCCAGAACCTTCCTGGAGACATGCTGGGGTTTCAGACAGATACAATCCCTGGGTGGGGGTGGGCGGGAGGAAAGGTGATGGAGACTGGGGGATTGGGGGGGTGGACGGTCAACGTAGGCTGGGAAGGGAAATTGAAAGTGGGAGGGTGGGTGAATGGAGGCCGTGGTGAGAGATCGGAGTTCGGGATGGTTCGGGAAATGGAGGCTGCGGGAAGGAGGAAACAGAGGTTAGAGGGGTGGAAATGGAGGTTTGAGGGATGGAAAAGAGGCTTTGGAGGGATATCGGAAGCGGGAGGGTGGGTGAACGGAGGCTGTAGAGAGAGATCGAAGGTCGGGGTGAAATTGGAGGCTGGGCAGGGGGAGCAGCGGTGCCCTGTGTTCTTCAAATGTCCATTCGGGAGGAGCTGGTGCCAACTGCCTCAGGACAATCCAACCTTGCAGTGAGGCCTCAAACAGGCATTAGGCCTCTTATTAGATATCTAGATAGGAATAGTGCAATCAAGCAGACGCAGCATGGATTCATGAAAGGGAAATCATGTTTAACTAACTTACTGGAATTCTTTGAGGATATAACGAGCATGGTGGATAGAGGTGTACCGATGGATGTGGTGTATTTAGATTTCCAAAAGGCATTCGATAAGGTGCCACACAAAAGGTTACTGCAGAAGATAAAGGTACGCGGAGTCAGTGGAAATGTATTAGCATGGATAGAGAATTGGCTGGCGAACAGAAAGCAGAGAGTCGGGATAAATGGGTCCTTTTCCGGTTGGAAATCAGTGGTTAGTGGTGTGCCACAGTGATCAGTGCTGGGACCACAACTGTTTACAATATACATAGATGACCTAGAAGAGGGGACAGAGTGTAGTGCAACAAAATTTGCAGATGACACAAAGATTAGTGGGAAAGCGGGTTGTGTAGAGGACACAGAGAGGCTGCAAGGAGATTTGGATAGGTTAAGCGAATGGGCTAAGGTTTGGCAGATGGAATGCAATGTCGGAAAGTGTGAGGTCATCCACCTTGGGGAAAAAAAACAGTAAAAGGGAATATTATTTGAATGGGGAGAAATTACAACGTGCTGTGGTGCAGAGGGACCTGGGGGTCCTTGTGCATGAATCCCAAAAGGTTAGTTTGCAGGTGCAGCAGGTAATCAGGAAGGCGAATGGAATGTTGGCCTTCATTGCGAGAGGGATGGAGTACAAAAGCAGGGAGGTCTTGCTGCAACTGTATAAGGTATTGGTAAGGCCGCACCTGGAGTACTGCGTGCAGTTTTGGTCACCTTACTTAAGGAAGGATATACTAGCTTTGGAAGGGGTACAGAGACGATTCACTAGGCTGATTCCAGAAATGAGGGGGTTACCTTATGATGATAGATTGAGTAGACTGGGTCTTTACTCGTTGGAGTTCAGAAGGATGAGGGGTGATCTTATAGAAACATTTAAAATCATGAAAGGGATAGACAAGATAGAGGCAGAGAGGTTGTTTCCACTGGTAGAGGAGTCTAGAACTAGGGGGCACAGCCTCAAAATACGGAGGAGCCAATTTAAAACCGAGTTGAGAAGGAATTTCTTCTCCCAGAGGGTTGTGATTTTGTGGAATTCTCTGCCCAAGGAAGCAGTTGAGGTTAGGTCATTGAATGTTTTCAAGTCAAAGATAGATAGATTTTTAATCAATAAGGGAATTAAGGGTTACGGGGAGAGGGCGGGTAAGTGGAGCTGAGTCCACGACCAGATCAGCCATGATCTTATTGAATGGCGGAGCAGGCTCGAGGGGCTAGATGGCCTACTCCTGTTCCTAATTCTTATGTTCTTATTGTATATGCAAAGGGCCTAATATTTGTTTTAGACATCAGCACTGCACAAAGATTTTATTCCTTTTCCAATGTGGCGTGCACTTCCTGCCTGCCATATTGGGGGTTTAGTAGCCCAGCTAGCGACTGATAGGTGCAACATGGCCAAATATATAGGCTTCTCTGTCAGGTTGTATCAAAACAAAACTGGTCATCGCCTATAAAATATGGATTTATCAGTAGCACTGTCCTTTCTCAAATATACTTAACCCAGTGCTTCAGTGAGATAAAAATTCAGCTGTGTACTTATCAAATTTTTTCCCAGCTTTTGAATTCCTGATTGTTGAATCTCCAGCTTACTGCTAGCAAAGAGTGAAAAACAAGTGATTCTTCCTAACAGTATTCCATGCTATGCTCTGCCTCTGCCTTTCAGTCTGGAGGAGATTGAAAATAATTCTCTGTTCCAATGTTCCTTTATTACTTTAGTTTTACCCGTGAAATTCATTCGATTATACCTTGTTTATGCTCAGAACCATATTTGGAATCGGGGCATTAACATGGGACAGAAAACAAATGTGGTTCTCTCCAATATGCTTGCTTTGGCTTTCACAATCCTTCACGCCATTTCAACAGGACTGTATTTAATGCAACTTCTTTCTGCATTATTCTTAATAGTAGATCTTTGCTGGCATTGAAAATGTTAAAGTACATTTTGTACTACTTATTCAGCTCTCTTTTGTACCTTGTGAAGAGAAGCGTTGCCTTGTTAATTTTGCCATTTGATTATGGAACCTGCCTGCATCTGAATTGGCAGATATTTCAGATTTAAGAGATTCAATTAAATGAAGCCCACCAAAATGGTGAACTCTCTATTCTGTATTGTCCAAATTCATTATATTTGTAGTGGAAATGGAAATCAAATGACTGGATTTTTTCCCAGTGATTTGGCTTCCATTTGCCACTATAAATAACGTGTTCATCTGTCTTCATAACGTATTGCTCTACAACTGGGAATCCTGTCTGTCCGCACTCCTCTGTAGCCTTGCTGGTAAATCAATATCTCTTTGGAGGTTTAGTGAACAAAACTTAATTCAATACTATAAGAGCAGCTCCACTACTGTATTATACTGAGAATAGCACACTCTTCTGGTAGTACCTAGGAGCTTACTGATCACCATATCACGCTGCTAAGTCATTTTTGCTATTCCACCCCAACCAAACTATAACTATTCATCCTCAGCAATAGTACTCCTGCCTCTGATCAGAAGGTTGTAGGTTCAAGTCTGATTCGCTTGAACGCAAGTTCTAGACTAACACATCAGTGTAGTTCTGAGGGAATGCTGCATTGTCAGAGGTGCCATTTTTTAGATGAGATGTTAAACCAAAGCTTCATTTATTTATTCAGGTGGCCATGAAAGACTGCATTTCACTATTCAAAGAAGAGCAGGGGTGTTCACCCGGTGTCCTGGCCAACATTTATTTCTCAACTAACACCACCAAAACAGATTAACTGGTAATTTATCTTATTGCTGTTTGTGGGACCTTGGTGTTCGCAAATTCCTGCCATGTTTGCTATATAACAGTGACTTCACTTCAAAGTAAATCATTGGCTGTGAAGTACTTTGGGACATTCTGAGGACATGAAAATCACAATGTAAATAAAAGTTATTCCTTTCTATTCACATCTATTTGTCTTACTTTACATTTGTCCAGATTAAATAACAGGTGCCTGTTATTATCTCAGCCACTGAACCTTTCCACATCCCTTCCGCTTTACATTTTGCCATCCAATTCTGCTTTTAGGCCCATCTCTGTGATGGCTATGGTTCCTACAGAGGATTTACAACATTTTATATTTTTGCCTAGTCATGTTATGATTGGCAAGCTATACTAAAAGCACTTAAGTGAAAATTTTCCACATCAAGGGGCCGAAATTGCTAGTTTTTTTAAGGCCGACGGTAACGGGGCAGAAAGGAGTTACCATCTGGTCGGGTCGGCCGCAGCAATGATTGCGACATTGCCCTCCTCTTCTCAGGAGGTACAAAAGCTTACCACCCTGATCCACCGCCATCCGCCCCGCTCGTCCGTGCATGGCGATAAAGAAGTCATCACCGTGTGCAGCGCCTGGTTACTGTCCCAGAAGAGGACTTGCCACATACTCATCTCAGCAATGCTTCTCGAAGCCAACGACAGCTTTTCCTGTCGCTGTCAAATCAACAAGCTGAACCGCCGGTGCTATTTAAAGGCATGCTGTGGCTGCAACCATTTTTGTTGGCGAAACGTTTCTGAAGAGTTTAGGGCTTGTACTTTTGGCGGCTGAAGCCGCCTTCACTGATTACTGGCCCTGAGTTCACACTGCCTGCCATCCTTCCCCTTGCTTAAATAGTGACAATTAGCAGAGTAGGCCACTGCTTGCAACTGATGGGTCCATGCTGGCAATCGACCACCTCCTCCACATTCTGTATCGCAGGATGCTTTGGAGAAGACAATGACGGCGGTAATTATGGATGCAGAGGCATCGGGAGAGTGATATTGTCATGTATGTAACCTTTATGTAACAACACTGCAATACTGTATATACATAAGAAATGCACACCTTGACCACAGGGGGTGAACTTGTGGGAGACACTCCTCACCTGGTCACCTGGTATATAAAGGGAGGTCCCACGCAGGGTCACCACTTCTTGATCCTGTGAATAAAGGTTCAGGTCATGGAGTGACCTTGTCCATAGAATGTGCCTCGTGTGGATTTGTGGTATTGTGTAAGGACTTTACATTGGCGACGAGAAACAGGAATCAACGACCTACGAGAATGGCCACCAGCAGCACAGATGAACGGTACTGTGTTGGTGAGGACTGGGACGATTTCATTGAGAGGCTCCAGCAGAGTTTTGTCACGAAGAACTGGCTGGGAGACGCAGCGGCCGACAAGCGAAGGGTTCATCTGCTGACCAGCTGCGGACCTAAGACTTAGGCGTTCATGAAAGACCTGCTAGTACCCAAGAAGCCGGCTTTGCAGAGCTCAGCAAACTAATCGGTGAGCACCTCAAACTGGCGAGCGGCTTACACATGGCCCGACACAGATTCTATACATACCTACGTCGGGAAAGACAGAGCATACCGGATTTTGTTGCGGACCTCCAGCGCTTGGCCAGCCTCTGTAAGTTCACAGATGCCTGCAAGGGGGAAATGCTAAGGGATTTCTTTATTGAGGGCATCGGTCATGCTGGGATTTTCAGAAAGCTAATTGAGACCAAGGACTTGACCTTGGAAGCGGCGGCGTTGATGGCTCAGAATTTTATGGTGGGGGAGGAGGAAACAAGATAACATATGCGTGCAATTCTTGCTCCAACGTGGCGATGGATCAGGGCGTCAATATCATAAACACGACACAGAACCCCGCAGGCAGGCAAGGGCAGTTCGACACACCCCAGGCAGCAATAGACCCAAGAGTAAGTCTCCAACAGAGACAATGGCAGGCTGAACAGACATTTACGCCCCCCCAGTGGACAATGCGGTCCGGGATGGGGCCATTGACAACCACTAACAGGGTGCTCAAGAGCAGTCAAAGGGACAATCAGCGAGGAATGCCTTGCAACAGCTCTTTTGTTCACAACAATGGGAATCTCAGTTCATGCTAGAGGTGTGGGGGCAGACATGCTGCCAGGACTTGCAGGTTTCAACAGTTCGTCTGCAGAAATTGTAACCTCAGTGGCCATTTAGCCAGAATGTGCAGAAAGCCTGTAACCAGGCTAATATACGAGGTGGATGAACCAGATGAGGGGTCTGCGAGGCAGGATGACACTTGGGGGAAATCAATGGACGCTGAAGTTCAGCAGGTTCATGTGGCAAACATTCAGAACTCATATACCAAAACGCCACCTATGATGATGAAAGTCCTATTAAATGGCATCCCTGTACACATGGAGCTGGACACGGGGGCCAGCCATTCACTCATGAGTGTTCAAAGAATCATGGAAAGCCTGCTCAACTCCATTCCTGGAACAATCGTATTTCAGTACAACATGCTCATCACCAGTTGTGACACCGAGGAACACCTCCACAACCTGGAGGAGGTGCTACTCCGACTGGACTGGGTAGGCCTGCGACTCAAGAAGTCTAAGTGTGTGTTTTTGGCTCCCGAGGTCAAGTTTCTGGGCAGGAGGGTTGCTGCAGACGGGATTCGGCCTACCGAATCCAAAACGGAGGCGATGCGACGGGCGCCCAGGCCCTGCACCACATCAGAGTTGCGTTCATTTCTGGGACTCTTAAACTATTTCGGGAACTTTCTGCCAAACTTAAGTACATTGTTGGAGTCGCTACACGTGCTCCTGGGTAAGGGTTGTGATTGGTTTTGGGGGGACTGTCAGGAACGGGCTTTCAATTGGGCGCGGAACCTATTTTGTTCAAATAAGTTGTTGATTACCTGTACGACCCATGTAAGAAATTGGTTCTGACATGTGATACATCGTCCTATGGGGTTGGGTGCATGTTGCAGCAGGGTAACGCTGAGGGAAAACTACAACCTGTGGCTTATGCCTCCAGGTCGCTCTCTCAAGCTGAACGGGGATATGGGATGGTTGAGAAGGAATCACTCGCATGTGTCTATGGGGTGAAAAAGATGCATCAGTACCTTTTTGGCAGGAGGTTCGAATTAGAAACGGACAACAAGCCGTTAACATCCCTGTTGTCAGACAGCAAGGCTGTCAATGCCAATGCGTCAGCTTGCATACAGCGATGGGCTCTCACGCTCGCTGCGTATGACTACAAGATCCGGCACCGGCCCGGCACCGAAAATTGCGCTGATGCGCTCAGCAGGCTTCCACTGGCCACCACCGAGGGGGCAGCGGAGCAAAGCGCTGAGATGGTCATGGCTGTCGATGCCTTTGACAGTGCAGGCTCCCCCATCACAGCCCACCAGATCAAAATCTGGACCAACAGAGATCCCCTCCTATCCTTGATTAAGAAATGTGTCCTGACTGGGGATTGGGCGCCCGCACACGGAGCATGCCCTGAGGAGGTCAGGCCGTTTCACAGATGGATGGATGAGCTCTCCATCGAAGCCGACTGCCGACTATGGGGCAGCCGGGTAGTCATGTCCCAGAGGGGCAGGGAAGCATTCATCAGGGAACTCCACAGCGAGCACCCAGGCATCGTGCTGATGAAGGCCATTGCCCCGTCACATGTGTGGTGGCCAGGAATTGATTCAGACCTGGAACACTGTGTTCGCAGGTGCACGACGTGTGCTCAGATAGGTAATGCCCCCAGGGAGGCCCCGCTCAGCCCGTGGCCCTGGCCCACCAGGCCATGGTCACATATTCACGTAGACTACGCGGGCCCATTCATGAGAAAAATGTTTGTCATTGTGGTTGATGCGTACTCGAAATGGATCGAGTGCATCATTTTGAATTCGTGCATGACATCCACGATCGTGGAGAGTCTACGTGCGGTCTTTGCGACCCACGGCTTGCCGGACATCCTTGTTAGCGATAATGGCCCATGTTTCACAAGCTACGAATTCCGCGAGTTCATGTCGGGTAATGGCATTAACCATGTCAGGACAGCACTGTTCAAGCCGGCCTCCAATGGCCAGGCGGAACGTGCGATCCAAATCATAAAGCAAGGCATGCTCCGGATTCAAGGACCCTCCCTTCAATGCCTCCTATCGCACCTCCTGCTGGCCTATAGGTCCCAACCGCACTCGCTCAAGGGGGTCCCGCCCGCGGAGCTACTCATGAAATGAACACTCAAAACCCGGCTGTCCCTCATTCATCCAGTCCTGTCCGACATGGTTGAGGGCAAGCGCCAGTCCCAAAATGAGTACCATGACCGAAATTCAAGGGGGAGATGTATAGAAATTTATGACCCCGTATTTGTTCTCAATCACGCTTTGGGGCCCAAATGGCTTGAGGGTACTGTAATAGACAAAGAGGGGAATAGGGTCATAGTGGTTAAACTTAACAATGGGCAGATATGCCGCACGCATCTGGACCAAGTTTTAAAAAAAAGGTTCAGCATGGACACTGAGGAACCCGAGGAAGATCACGAGATGGTATTCACACCACCGCCAGTGAACGAGCAACAAGAACATTCAGCAGCATGCACAGTCCCTGCAGTCAGCCCGGACAGGCTGGAATCACCACAGGTGACAGACACGCATACCAAGGCTCAACAACCAGAGCTCCAACTGCGGCGCTCCACGAGAGAGCGCAGACCACCCGAGAGACTTAACCTGTGATCCCAATAAGATGTTGAGGGGGAGGTGATGTCATGTATGTAACCTTTATGTAACAACACTGCAATACTGTATATATGTAAGAAATGCACACCTTGACCACAGGGGGTGAACTTGTGGGAGACACTCCTCACTTGGTCACCCAGATATATAAAGGGAGGTCCCACGCAGGGTCATCACTTCTTGGTCCTGTGAATAAAAGTTCAAGTCATGGAGTGACCTTGTCCATAGAATGTGCCTCGTGTGGATTTGTGGTATTGTGTAAGGACTTTACAGATATGATCCCACAGGCAGACGGAGATGACCATGAAGATGGGCATATAATTGGCCATGCAGGTGACCATAGAGAGGGTGGCAGAGAAGGGCATGGAGGAGGCCCTGCAGATGGGCGTGGAGAAGGCTATGAGGAAGGGCATGCAGCGAGGAGGAGGGGCAGGAACACAGCCAGAGAGAAAGGGACATGGAGAGGAGAAGGCAACAGCAGCAGCATCAGACACTTGGCCAGCAGCAGGAGCATCCAGAGGGTCAGGACCAGGAAGCACAGGGCGATGAGGAAGTGGCCAGACCAAGACGCAGACACAGCCGTGGTGGCAGCTGCCCCTATGCTGCAAGGGTCTTCTGACAACAGTTTTCGTACATTGACCTGACTGATGAGCAGTGTCTCCGGAGACTGCGATTCAGGAAAGACATGGTCACGGAGCTATGCCATCTTCTGTAGGCAGATCTGGAGCTTCAAACAAGGGTGAGGACGGCCCTCTCAGTGGCAGCCAAGGTCACCATCGCCCTCAAATTCTACGCCACTGGATCTTTCCAAGGAGCCACAGCAGACATCTCTAACATTTCCCAGTTTGCCAGTCTCCCATTGCTCCATCCGTCAGATCACAGACTTCTCTAAGAGGAGGAGGGACTTCATCTCATTTCCAATGACCAGAGAGAAGCAAATGGAGTGGTCAACTGGCTTCCTCAGGATAGCGGGCTTCCTCATGGTGCATGGCGCCATAGACGGCACCTATGTCGCATTGAGGACGCCGCAAAACAATCCGGAGATCTTCCAAAACCAAAAGGGATAATAATCGCTCAATGTGTAGTTGGTATGCGACCACAGATGTCGTTGATGCCTGCTATTCTAGCAGCAGCCACGATGCCTTCATTCTGCACCAGGTGTGTTTGAGCCCCCAACTGAAGGTCGCGGCTGGCTCCTAGGATACTAGGGCTGCCCACTATGCACATGGCTCATGACTTCCCTCCGCAACCCCACCACTCCTGCCCAGCAATCTTACAATGAGAGTCATGCTGCCACCAGGAGCATCATTGAGCAGACCATCGGAATCCTGACACGCTTCCGCTGCCTTGATTGCTCAGGAGGAGTCCTGCAGTAATTGCCTGACCGCAAGTTCCTATTCGTCATCATCTCCATGCTTCACAACCTGGCAATTATGAGGGTACAGCTATTGGTCGACCATAGCCATAGCGCAGGAGGAGCATCAGGAGGAGGAGGAGGAGGTTCAGCAGGAGGTGCAGGAGGAAGGTCAGCCGGCACGCAGGAGGCGCGGTCACCATTTGGATCCTGCAAGGGAGGTCCGAAGCCGTCTCATCGCAGCTCGATTCCAATAAAGTGCTCGCCACTTGCATCTTCCACTGAGCATCCCCATGTCAATGCAATGAGCCCTTACACACGTGATTCCCCACACTGAAATGAGACATAACAACAATCAATAAAGTTTCCAATCAACATTTATGGAACAAAAAGTCCAGCAACAACATAACATCTTTCACTCACCCTTGTGCATTTCCTTATAGCCCCTCTTACGTATACTTAATCTAGAACTACGCAGCAGTGTCTCCCCTTTGGCTGTAGCATGGCTGGTGGAAGGCTGCTCTATCTCACATCCAAACACTACAGATGTCCTTCTCGATTGCCCTCGACCAGCTCGCCCTGGAAGGGCTGGCTGCAGACTGCACCGGCTCAGGCTGGACACCAGGAGTCTGGAATGGCTGGGTGCCAGCCATTGCTGGTTGCAATGCCTAAGTGGCATGGCTAGGATCAGGAATGCTGTCATCCTGAGGACAGCAGGTTCCTGCTCCAATGACCCAGTGCCACTCCCCCGGGGCAGCACCTCAGCATCCCCACCAAGCTGCTCGAGCACAGTTGGGTGGGCTGCTGCGACACTGTGACATCCCCGGTGGACTGTGGTGGACCCAGCGGCGATGGCAGCAGTCAGAGCTTGCATGGCATCCAGCTGAGAGCTGTCAGAGACTCGATGCCATCAGTCACTGACAGCAGAAAGACATTGCATGACATCTTGCTGAGACTGCATGAGATCAGTGAGAGCGTCGATGCTACCAACCATTGTCTGCATTACAGCACTAAGATGTTGCAGCTTCCATTGTAGCCTGTGCTACAATGGAAGCTGCTACATCACCCATGATACGTGTCATGAAGATCTGCACGGTCTCTTTGGGAGTCCATCATTGTCAGCACACTGGCAATGACGGGCTGCATGGTGTGCAGACAGCTGGCTGCAATGCTGGAGGCTCCTTACCATTTGCAACAGGTTCTCGGGAACCCTTGCCCATAACATTTTGGAGTGCATGGCCAGGACCTTTGTGCGAACACCTCCACATCGAGGTCCTCATCTGAGTCCTGTGCAGCAGAACTCACGCGCGAACTCGCTCTTCGGGGAGCTGGCTCCCAAGCTTCCCTTTCCCTTTGACCATGCTGCAGCCCGCTAGGCCCCGGTGCATCACCCAGTGCAGACCCCTCTCCTAAGCTAAGCTGTAAAGAACGCATACTTCCAGTATTCTGAGCTGGTGGTGCGAGCAAGAGAAGCAGTGATGCAGTGCTAGGATCTGGGTCTTTCTTGCCCTCCTCCTCCTGCAACATTTCCTCGCTGGGCCCTGGGGGCTCAGGCACAGGCTTGTCCATGTCCGGGGCGTTGTCTGCAAGTATAAATGGCACAAAAGCCATGTAAGGTGAGGGAAGGGGGTCAGCCATGCAGAAACAAAGGTGCACACATTGTTGAGAAGCAAAATGATAGGCCTTTGTGCCATAGCGTACAGGTGACATGAAAGGAAGGGTGTGATTCACCAATGCGGCCCCCAGAGGGACCCACGGTCCCGATGGCCACTGGGGAGGCAACCTGCGACCCCATAAGCCACAGTACCCTTTCCTTCACATCATTGAACTGGCGCAGTTTCGCCTCTCCACCTCCGGTTGTGGAAGACATGGATGTGCAGCTTAAGCAGCTGTAATTCTAAGCAACAAGTGTGAGTAGGCGCAGATGATATACAGTTGAGTCCTCACTGAAATGGTGGTTTGCTGAGTGCACACACAGACTGGTATGTAACGGTTGGGGAAGGAGCCAGAGGCTCAGAGGCTGCAGTTCAGTAGTTGGGGCAGCATGTACTTACTTTCACCACTCGAGTGATGTCGTTGAACCTCTTTCGGCACTGAGTTGCTGTGTGGTCCACACCTCGACAGCCACCTCTACCTCTGCCCAAGCTGCGCAGAAGACCTGCTGAGAGGGCCTCCGAGACTCTGGAAATAGGAGGCACCTCCTGTCCTCCACAGCTTGCACCCGCGTTTCAGTTTGGGCATCTGAAAATCTGGTTGCCCTTGTGCTGCCTCTCGGAGTTCCCATTGATGCTCAAAACACACACCAGATGATCCAATAGAACTGATGAGAATGACCATAACCTACCTGAAAGACATGCCCTTTAAGAAGGCCAGGGACCAGGTGCCTCGTTATAACTGAATGAGAGTCGGGTGAAATTGAGTGCTCAGTTGTTCCTACAGCCACTGTAAAGCCCCGTGGAGGCCATTTCTGCCCCAACACCGCCCTGCTCCGTTTTTTGGGACAAAGTCCCGAATATCGCTCCATTCTCCGCCCCGTCTCTACAGGCACTAAATCTCCAGTTCATTCAAATTATCTGCCCGAGGGCAATTTCAGCCCCCAATTCTTTTATAACATAAGAACGTAAGAAATAGGAGCAGGAGTACGCCATACGGCCCCTTGAGCCTGCTCTGCCATTTAATACGATCATGGCTGATCCGATCATGGACTCAGGTCCACTTCCCTGCTCTCCAGGACCCCTTATTCCCTTATCATTTAGGAAACTGTCTATTTTTGTCTTAAATTTATTCAATGTCTCAGCCTCCACAGTTTTCTGAGGCAGCGAATTCCACAGATCCTGTGAGAGAAGAAATTTCTCCTCATTTCAGTTTAAAATGGGCAGCCTCTTATTCTAAGATTATGCCCTCTACTTCTAATCTCCCCTATCAGTGGAAACATCCTCTCTGCATCCACCTTGTCAAGCCCCCTCATAATCTTACACGTTTCGATAAGATCACCTTTCATTCTTCTGAATTCCAATGAGTAGAGGCCCAATGATTCAACCTTTCCTCATAAGTCAACCCTCCTCATCTCTGGAATCAACCTTGTGAAACTTCTCTGAACTGCCTCCAAAGCAAGTATATCCTTTTCTAAAGATGGAAACCAAAACTGCACGCAGTATTCCAGGTGTGGCCCCACCAATACCCTGCACAACTGTAGCAAGACTTCCCTGCTTTTATACTCCATCCCTTTTGCAATAAAGGCCAAGATTCCATTGGCCTTCCACATCACTTGCTGTACCTGCATACTATCCTTTTGTGTTTCATGCACCAGTACCTCCAGATCCCGCTGTACTGCAGCACCTTGCAACTTTTCTCCATTTAAATAATAACTTGCTCTTTGATTTTTCCTGCCAAAGTGAATGACCTCACACTTTCCAACATTATACTCCATCTGCCAAATTATTGCCCACTCACTTAGCCTGTCTATGTCCTTTTGCAGATTTTTTGTGATCTCCTCACACATTGCATTTCCTTCCATCTTTGTACCGTCGGCAAGCTTGGCTACGTTACACTCAGTCGCTTCCTCCAAGTCGTTAATATAGATTGTAAATAGTTGGGGTCCCAGCACTGATCCCTGTGGCACCCCACTGGTTACTGATGGCCAAACCGAGAATGAACAATTTATCCCTACTCTCTGTTTTCTGTTCGTTAGCCAATCCTCTATCCATGCTAATATATTACCCCCAACCTCGTGAAATTTTATCTTGTGCAGTAACCTTTTATGTGGCACCTTGTCAAATGCCTTCTGGTAGTCCAAATACACCACATCCACTGATTCTCCTTTATCCATCCTGTTTGTTATATTCTCAAGGAATTCTAGGAAATTTGTCAAACATGACTTCCCCTTCATAAATCCATGCTGACTCTGCCTGACCAAATTTTGCTTTTCCAAATTACCTGCTACTGCTTCTTTAAATCAGCCCCACCCACCCTTCTCTCGACAAATGTCTGTCCCACCTGTAACAGGGTTTGTGGCTCTCGTATCTGACTGTTCAGCCATCAAAGAACTCACTTTGAGAGTGGAAGCAAGTCTTCTTCGATTCCGAGGGACTGCCTATGATGATGAATAATGGACTCCAACATCTTCCCAACCACAGATGTTAGGCTAACTGGTCTATAGTTTCCCGCTTTTTGTCTGCCTCCTTTTTTAAATAGGGGCGTGACATTTGCAGTTTTGCTGGGACCTCCCCAGAATCCAGGGAATTTTGGTAAATTACATAAGAACATAAGAATTAGGAACAGGAGTAGGCCATCTAGCCCCTCGAGCTTGTCCATGGCTGATCTGGCCGTGGACTCAGCTCCACTTACCCGCCCTCTCCCCGTAACCCTTAATTTCTTTATTGGTTAAAAATCTATCTATCTGTGATTTGAATACATTCAATGAGCTAGCCTCAACTGCTTCCTTGGGCAGAGAATTCCATAGATTCACAACCCTCAACTCGGTTTTAAATTGGCTCCCCCATATTTTGAGGCTGTGTCCCCTAGTTCTAGTCTCCCCGACCAGTGGAAACAACCTCTCTGCCTCAATCATGTCTATCCCTTTCATTATTTTAAATATTTCTATAAGATCACCCCTCATCCTTCTGAACTCCAACGAGTAAAGACCCAATCTACTCAATCTATCATCATAAGGTAACCCCCTCATCTCCGGAATCAGCCTAGTGAATCGTCTCTGTACCCCCTCCAAGGCTAGTATATCCTTCCTTAAGTAAGGTGACCAAAACTGCACGCAGTACTCCAGGTGCGGCCTCACCAATACCCTATACAGTTGCAGCAGGACCTCCCTGCTTTTGTACTCCATTCCTCTCGCAATGAAGGCCAACATTCCATTTGGCTTCCTGATTACCTGCTGCACCTGCAAACTAACTTTTTGGGATTCATGCACAAGGACCCCCAGGTCCCTCTGCACCGCAACATGTTGTAATTTCTCCCCATTCAAATAATATTCCCTTTTACTGTTTTTTTTTCCAAGGTGGATGACCTCACACTTTCCGACATTGTATTCCATCTGCCAAACCTTAGCCCATTCGCTTAACCTATCTAAATCTCGTTGCAGCCTCTCTGTGTCCTCTACACAACCCGCTTTCCCACTAATCTTTGTGTCATCTGCAAATTTTGTTACACTACACTCTGTCCCCTCTTCCAGGTCATCTATGTATATTGTAAACAGTTGTGGTCCCAGCACCGATTCCTGTGGCACACCACTAACCGCCGATTTCCAACCCGAAAAGGACCCATTTATCCCGACTCTCTACTTTCTGTTAGCCAGCCAATTCTCTATCCATGCTAATACATTTCCTCTGACTCCGCGTACCTTTATCTTCTGCAGTAACCTTTTGTGTGGCACCTTATCGAATGCCTTTTGGAAATCTAAATACATCACATCCATCCAATACATCACTATCCCTGCCGTTACTTCTCTTAAGACCCTAGGATGCAAGCTATCAGGTCCAGGGGATTTATCCGCCTTTAGTCCCATTATCTTACTGAGTGATTGTGATTGTGTTAATTTCCTCCCCCGCTATAGCCCCTTGACTACCCACTGTTGGAATATTATCAGTGTCCTCTACTGTAAAGACTGATTCAAAATATTTGTTCAGAGCTTCTGCCATTTCCATTTCCCCATTACTAATTCCCCGGTCTCGTCCTCTAAGGGAGCAATATTTACTCCAGCCACTCTTTTCCTTTTTATATACCTATAGAAACTCTTGCTATCTGTTTTTATATTTCGTGCTAGTTTACTTTCATAGTCTATCTTCCCTTTCTTAATCATTAAAAGAACCAATTTAAATTATGAATTTTACACTAGCTATTTGACTTGGTGAGTAGTATTGATACTATGTGGAGGAAATGCAGCAGTGCAACAAAGTGGAAGCTTAGTGTAACTCTAATGCAGAAGTTCTCTGTGTACTATTTGTAACAGATTGGTGTTTACTATTTTAATGAAGTCATTTAATCAGTTATTTAAAACTGGTTAATGACTTTGAACACAGAAATTTTGCCTGAACATGTCATTCGATTTATCATAGAAACATAGAAACATAGAAAATAGGTACAGGAGTAGGCCATTTGGCCCTTCGAGCCTGCACCAGCATTCAATAAGATCATGACTGATCATTCACCTCAGTACCCCTTTCCTGCTTTCTCTCCATACCCCTTGATCTCTTTAGCCGTAAGGGCCATATCTAACTCCCTCTCGAATATATCCAACGAACTGGCATCAACAACTCTCTGCGGTAGAGAATTCCACAGGTTAACAGGTTCTCTGAGTGAAGAAGTTTCTCCTCATCTCAATCCTAAATGGCTTACCCCTTATCCTTATACTATGTCCCCTGGTTCTGGACTTCCCCAACATCGGGAACATTATTCCTGCATCTAACCTGTCCAGTCCCGTCAGAATTTTATATGTTTCTATGAGATCCCCTCTCATCTTTCTAAATTCCAGTGAATACAGGCCCAGTCGATCCAGTCTCTCCTCATATGTCAGTCCTGCCATCCCAGGAATCACTCCCTCAATAGCAAGAACGTCCTTCCTCAGATTAGGAGACCTAAACTAAACATAATATTACAGGTGAGGCCTCACTAAAGCCCAGTACAACTGCAGTAAGACCTCCCTACTGCTATACTCAAATCCCCTAGCTATGAAGGCCAACATACCATTTGCCTTCTTCACCGCCTGCTGTACCTGCATGCTAACTTTCAATGACTGATGTGCCATGACACCAGGTCTCATTGCACCTGCCCTTTTCCTAATCTGCCATCATTCAGATAATATTCTGCCTTCGTGTTTTTGCCACCAAAGTGGATAACCTCACATTTATCCACATTATACTGCATCTGCCATGCGTTTGCCCACTTGCCTAACCTGTCCAAATTATCCTGCTGCCTCTTAGCGTCCTCCTCAAAGCTCACACCGCCACCCAGCTTAGTGTCGTCTGCAAACTTGGAGATATTACACTCAATTCCTTCATCCAAATCACTAATGTATATTGTAAATAGCTGGGGTCCCAGCACTGAGCCTTGCGGCACCCCACTAGTTACTGCCTGCCATTCTGAAAAGGACCTGTTTATCCCGACTCTCTCTTTCCTGTCTGCCAACCAGTTCTCTATCCACGTCAGTACATTACCCCCAATACCATCTGCTTTAATTTTGCACACCAATCTCTTGTGTGGGACCTTGTCAAAAGCCTTTTGAAAGTCCAAATACACCACATCCACTGGTTCTCCCTTGTCCACTCTATTAGTTACATCCTCAAAAAATTCTAGAAGATTTGTCAAGCATGATTTCCCTTTCAAAAATCCATGCTGACTTGGACCGATCCTGTCACTGCTTTCCAAATGCGCTGCTATTTCATCTTTAATAATTGATTCCAACATTTTCCCCACTACTGATGTCAGGCCAACCGGTCTATAATTACCTGTTTTCTCTCTCCCTCCTTTCTTAAAAAGTGGTGTTACATTAGCTACCCCCCAGTCCATAGGAACTGATCCAGAGTCGATAGACTGTAAGAAAATAATCACAAATGCATCCACTATTTCTAGGGGCACTTCCTTAAGTACTCTGGGATGCAGACTATCAGGCCCTGGGGATTTATCGGCCTTCAATCCCATCAATTTCCCTCACACAATTTCCCGCCTAATAAGGATTTCCTTCAGTTCCTCCTTCTTACTAGACCCTCGGTCCCCTAGTACTTCTGCAAGGTTATTTGTATCTTCCTTCGTGAATACAGAACCGAAGTATTTGTTCAACTGGTCTGCCATTTCTTTGTTCCCCATTATAAATTCACCTGAATCTGACTGCAATGGACCTACGTTTGTCTTCACTAATCTTTTTCTCTTCACATATCTATAGAAGCTTTTGCAGTCAGTTTTTATGTTCCCAGCAAGCTTTCTCTCATACTCTATTTTCCCCGACCTAATTAAACCCTTTGTCCTCCTCTGCTGAATTATAAATTTCTCTCGGTCCTCAGGTTTGCTGCTTTTTCTGGCCAATTTATATGCCTCTTCCTTGGATTTAACACTATCCTTAATTTCCCTTGTTAGCCCCGGTTGAGCCACCTTCCCTGTTTTATTTTTACTCCAGACAGGGATGTGCAATTGTTGAAGTTCATCCATGTGATCTTTAAATGTTTGCCATTGCCTATCTACCGTCAACCCTTTAAGTATCATTCACCAATCTATTCTAGCCAATTCATGTCTCATACCATCGAAGTTACCTTTCCATAAGTTCAGGACCCTCGTCTCTGAATTAACTGTGTCACTCTCCATCCTAATAAAGAATTCTACTATATTATGGTCACTCTTTCCCAAGGGGCCTCGCACAACAAGATTGCTAATTAGTCCTTTCTCATTACACATCACCCAGTCTAGGATGGCCAGCCCTCTAGTTGGTTCCTTGACATATTGCTCTCGAAAACCATCCCTAATACACTCCAGGAAATCCTCCTCCACCGCATTGCTACCAGTTTGGTTAGCCCAATCAATATGTAGATTATGGTTGCCCATGATAACCACTGTATCTTTATTGCACACATCCCTAATTTCTTGTTTGATGCTGTCCCCAACCTCACTACTACTGTTTGGTGGTCTGTACACAACTCCCACTAGTGTTTTCTGCCCTTTGGTATTCCGTAGCTCCATCCATACCGATTCCACATCATCCAAACTAATGTCCTTCCTTACTATTGCATTAATTTCCTCCTTAACCAGCAATGCCACCCCACCTCCTATTCCTTTCTGTCTATCCTTCCTGAATGTTGAATACCCCTGGATATTGAGTTCCCAGCCTTGGTCACCCTGGAACCATGTCTCTGTGATGCCAATTACATCATATCCGTTAACAGATATCTGCGCGGTTAATTCATCCACCTTATTATGAATACTCCTCTCATTGAGGCACAGAGCCTTCTTTTTAACACATTTTGTCCCTTTAGAATTTTGCTGTCATGTGGCCCTTTTTGCTTTTTGCCTTGTGTTTCTCTGCCCTCCACCTTTACTTTTCTTCTTTTTATCTTTTGCTTTTGCCCCCATTCTACTTCCCTCTGTCTCCCTGCATAGGTTCCCATCCCCCTGCCATATTAATTTAACCCCTCCCCAACAACACTAGCAAACACTCCCCCTAGGACATTGATTCCGGTCCTGCCCAGGTGCAGACCATCCGGTTTGTACTGGTCCCACCTCCCCCAGAACCGGTTCCAATGCCCCAGGAATTTGAATCCCTCCCTTCTGCACCACTCCTCAAGCCACGTATTCATCTGAGCTATCCTGAGATTCCTACTCTGACTAGCACGTGGCACTGGTGCTAGTCATACAGGGAATTTCTGCCTCAGATACGGCATAGTTATTTCCTGAGAACCTTTCTCCTTTCATATTGATACATTTCTGAATTGGTCTGTCACTTCAGATAGTGGCTGTTGCACCACTTACTCTGCTTTAACACCATTTCTGTCACCTACCCCATTAACAGTTTTCCTAGTGTTAATTTCTGGGAAATCCCAGAAGCAGATAACAGTTGACTCTGTATTAATGCCTCAGATGGATTGCACTTCATAAACTAGATGGCTTTGAAATTGGCTGAAATCTAGGTCATAATGTGTAACTATAACCAGTATAAACTTGTTTGCAGCCAACAAAAGATGAATATTGGGAACTGACACACGAGGTGAGATTTTCTTGGGTTTGTGCCCAGATGGACTAGATCGTCTGGGCACAATGAATATCAAAAAATTGCGTGGGTTGCAGCTCATGCTTGTAAATAGAAAGAAAATTAGGTGGATCATTTTACAAGAGTTCCCATCCAAGTTAACGTTATTTGTTCTGCCCAAGAAATCCAGTGCACTTGGGCACAGACCCAGGAAAATCTTCCCGATGGTGTTCTTTCTGTCTGGTTTACACAATGTCCAGCTGCAGTATAACCGTAATATCTGACTCCTGCAACATGATCTTTTTGCCTTTATTCACAATTAGCACCAAATATACTGTGCATTAGAGGCTAGTAGCAACATTAGAATGGCACGTATGCAACATTTGTATACATGCGATTTTTGTATAAGTAATTGCTCATATTCATGTTCGACAGCCTACTATCCTGGCCACAGACCTTCTCCAATATTGCGGATGGTCTCTATAAATCAGCAATCTAAAAATCATAGTATGGATCTGTGCAGACATGCTAAGTGATCAGCATTTCTTCCACTGGAATAAAATGATTGCATTGTTGGCAACTATTTGTCACTGGCAGTGCTTTAATTCTTGAGGAAGAGGATAAACCTATCTCAACAGACAGAACTATAGTATGAATGGACCACAAGATGATTTTGGTTAAAGGTCATGCTCCCCAGAATGCATTGAATATGATGTAATGGATATATCATCACTGTGTTTTGTAATTTATTCTGAGGTGATCCACTCACACAAGGAAACATATTTTTTATTTTTTTGCCCAGCCCGAATATTCACTTTGGCAGAAAGTGAAATTCTGCAATAATTGTTCACCCAACCTTCTAAAAGGACAAAGGGTGTTAAAAAAACAAGCCTGAAGGCTTTGTGTCTTAATGCAAGGAGTATCCGCAATAAGGTGGATGAATTAACTGTGCAAATAGATGTTAACAAATATGATGTGATTGGGATTACGGAGACGTGGCTCCAGGATGATCAGGGCTGGGAACTCAACATCCAGGGGTATTCAACATTCAGGAAAGATAGAATAAAAGGAAAAGGAAGTGGGGTAGCATTGCTGGTTAAGGAGCAAATTAAGGCAATAGTTCGGAAGGACATTAGCTTGGATGGTGTGGAATCTATATGGGTAGAGCTACAGAATACCAAAGGGCAAAAAACGTTAGTGGGAGTTGTGTACAGACCTCCAAACAGTAGTAGTGATGTTGGGGAGGGCATCAAACATGAAATTAGGGGTGCGTGCAATAAAGGTGCAGCAGTTATAATGGGTGACTTTAATATGCACATAGATTGGGTTAACCAAACTGGAAGCAATACGGTGGAGGAGGATTTCCTGGAGTGCATAAGGGATGGTTTTTTAGACCAATATGTCAAGGAACCAACTAGGGGGGAGGCCATCTTAGACTGGGTGTTGTGTAATGAGAGAGGATTAATTAGCAATCTCGTTGTGCGAGGCCCCTTGGGGAAGAGTGACCAT
Source organism: Pristiophorus japonicus (assembly GCF_044704955.1). Classification (NCBI taxonomy): domain Eukaryota; kingdom Metazoa; phylum Chordata; class Chondrichthyes; family Pristiophoridae; genus Pristiophorus; species Pristiophorus japonicus. The sequence continues at coordinate 212,898,968 of NC_091980.1, forward strand.
AATATGGTGGAATTCTGCATTAGGATGGAGAATGAAACAGTTAATTCAGAGACCATGGTCCAGAACTTAAAGAAGGGTAACTTTGAAGGTATGAGGAGTGAATTGGCTAGGATAGATTGGCGAATGATACTAAAGGGGTTGACTGTGGATGGGCAATGGCAGACATTTAGAGACCGCATGGATGAACTACAACAATTGTACATTCCTGTCTGGCGTAAAAATAAAAAAGGGAAGGTGGCTCAACCGTGGCTATCAAGCGAGATCAGGGATAGCATTAAAGCCAAGGAAGTGGCATACAAATTGGCCAGAAATAGCAGCGAACCCGGGGACTGGGAGAAATTTAGAACTCAGCAGAGGAGGACAAAGGGTTTGATTAGGGCAGGGAAAATGGAGTACGAGAAGAAGCTTGCAGGGAACATTAAGACGGATTGCAAAAGTTTCTATAGATATGTAAAGAGAAAAAGGTTAGTAAAGACAAACGTAGGTCCCCTGCAGTCAGAATCAGGGGAAGTCATAACGGGGAACAAAGAAATGGCGGACCAATTGAACAAGTACTTTGGTTCGGTATTCACTGAGGAGGACACAAACAACCTTCCGGATATAAAAGGGTTCGGAGGGTCTAGTAAGGAGGAGGAACTGAGGGAAATCCTTATTAGTCGGGAAATTGTGTTGGGGAAATTGATGGGATTGAAGGCCGATAAATCCCCAGGGCCTGATGGACTGCATCCCAGAGTACTTAAGGAGGTAGCCTTGGAAATAGTGGATGCATTGACAGTCATTTTCCAACATTCCATTGACTCTGGATCAGTTCCTATGGAGTGGAGGGTAGCCAATGTAACCCCACTTTTTAAAAAAGGAGGGAGAGAGAAAACAGGGAATTATAGACCGGTCAGCCTGACATCGGTAGTGGGTAAAATGATGGAATCAATTATTAAGGATGTCATAGCAGTGCATTTGGAAAGAGGTAATATGATAGGTCCAAGTCAGCATGGATTTGTGAAAGGGAAATCATGCTTGACAAATCTTCTGGAATTTTTTGAGGATGTTTCCAGTAGAGTGGACAAGGGAGAACCAATTGATGTGGTGTATTTGGACTTTCAGAAGGCTTTCGACAAGGTCCCACACAAGAGAGTAATGTGCAAAGTTAAAGCACATGGGATTGGGGGTAGTGTGCTGACGTGGATTGAGAACTGGTTGTCAGACAGGAAGCAAAGAGTAGGAGTAAATGGGAACTTTTCAGAATGGCAGGCAGTGACTAGTGGGGTACCGCAAGGTTCTGTGCTGGGGCCCCAGCTGTTTACACTGTACATTAATGATTTAGACGAGGGGATTAAATGTAGTATCTCCAAATTTGCGGATGACACTAAGTTGGGTGGCAGTGTGAGCTGCGAGGAGGATGCTCTGAGGCTGCAGAGCGACTTGGATAGGTTAGGTGAGTGGGCAAATGCATGGCAGATGAAGTATAATGTGGATAAATGTGAGGTTATCCACTTTGGTGGTAAAAACAGAGAGACAGACTATTATCTGAATGGTGACAGATTAGGAAACGGGGAGGTGCAAAGAGACCTGAGTGTCATGGTACATCAGTCATTGAAGGTTGGCATGCAGGTACAGCAGGCGGTTAAGAAAGCAAATGGCATGTTGGCCTTCAGAGCGAGGGAATTTGAGTACAGGGGCAGGGAGGTGTTGCTACAATTGTACAGGGCCTTGGTGAGGCCACACCTGGAGTATTGTGTACAGTTTTGGTCTCCTAACCTGAGGAAGGACATTCTTGCTATTGAGGGAGTGCAGCGAAGGTTCACCAGACTGATTCCCGGGATGGCGGGACTGACCTATCAAGAAAGACTGGATCAACTGGGCTTGTATTCACTGGAGTTCAGAAGAATGAGAGGGGACCTCATAGAAACGTTTAAAATTCTGACGGGGTTAGACAGGTTAAATGCAGGAAGAATGTTCCCAATGTTGGGGAAGTCCAAAACCAGGGGACACAGTCAAAGGATAAGGGGGATACCATTTAGGACCGAGATGAGGAGGACTTTCTTCACCCAGAGAGTGGTGAACCTGTGGAATTCTCTACCACAGAAAGTTGTTGAGGCCAATTCACTAAATATATTCAAAAAGGAGTTAGATGAAGTCCTTACTACTAGGGGAATCAAGGGGTATGGTGAGAAAGCAGGAATGGGGTACTGAAGTTGCATGTTCAACCATGAACTCATTGAATGTTGGTGCAGGCTAGAAGGGCCGAATGGCCTACTCCTGCACCTATTTTCTATGTTTCTATGTTTCTAACCTGTGGTTACTGAGTGCAATTAGTGAGGACTCGACAGATATGGATTCAGCAGATTAAAATTTTTACCCTCCCCTTCCCATGGCACCTTCCCATGCAAGCGCTGGAGATGCAACACCTGCCCTTTTACCTCCTCCCTTCCCACTATCCAGGGCCCCAAATACAGGGGAAACAGCGATTTACTTGTACTTCTTTCAATTTAGTATACTGCATTTGCTGCTCATGATGTGGTCTCCTCTACATTGGGGAAACCAAGCGTAGATTGGGTGACCGCTTTGTGGATCACCTCCGTTCAGTCCACAAGCGTGAGCTTGAGCTTCCGGTCACCTGTCACTTTAATTCTCCACTCCACTCCCACTCTGACATCTCCATCCTCGATCTCCCACACTGTTCCAATGAAGCTCAATGTAAGCTCTATGAACAGCACCTCATCTTTCGTTTAGGCACTTTACAGCCTTCTGGACTCAACATTTGAGTTCAACAATTTCAGAGCGTAACCGCTGCCAATCTTTGGCTCCCCCCCCACGAGCCTTTTTTTTTCTCCTCGTCTTTAATGGCAGCTGGTCATTATTCCGCCATTCACACCCTATCTTGATTAATGTTTTTCTAACTCCTGGCATTACCATTTCAATTCAGCCCATCATCATATCTTTTGTCTCTCTAATCTCTCCTGCCTTCCACCCTATCACAGACTTTCTTTCTTCCCCTCCCCCTTTCAGTGCTTGTTAAGAATGTGTTCTTTCCGAACACTCTCCAATTATGACGAACGGTCGTTGACCCGAACCGCTAACTTTGCTTTCTCTCCACAGATGCTGCCTGACCCGTTGAGATTTCCAGCATTTTCTGTTTTTATTCCAGATTCCAGCATCCGCAGTATTTTGCTTTTGTAAACCTTTTACTGTCTATTTTGATATTGACAGTTGTAGAATCTACAGCACAACATAACCTGGCAGTTTTAAATGACAGAAACTATGCCATGCTCAGGGAAACAACTTGGGAAAGAAAGTCCATCCAGCTGCAGATTTAAAGTCAAAATTCCTCTCTGGACCAGGAAGCAACCAGCTTTATACTAGGTATAGCAATCTAAGGCCATGGCTTTAAAAAACAAAACAGTGCAAAAAGTAAGGCTTTCTGCACTCGAAAGGAAACTGAGTAGGATAAAACAGCACCCCTCACTCTCCACACCCCACCCACTCTCCTCCACCATGCCACCTGTCCTGGAACCCACAGGCAAAATGTTATTGCCTGTGTTGTCAGACCACTCTGTTTTTCTGGTGTGAGGAATGTTATACGTGTGCAAGTTGTTGTAATTACATTCATTGACTAATGGTCAACTGAATTTACTAAATTTTCTGAAGAATACTGTGCTTTTGTATTTTGTAATCTTTTTTTCACCTCCTCAATATCGAGCTGAAAATTTACAAATATTAGCCTGGAGTATCTTCCCCTGCGCGCCCCCCCCCCCCCCCATTTGCACCCAGAGAGACGTGTAATCTGGGCTCAAACAAAGATGTGGTTTAAAAGATCGCGGAAATGTCTGCGTATTCAAGTTACGTGCAAGTATTCAATTCATCCAATATCATCGCTGTTTTATGTCCTCCTGCGTCCAAACTGATCTACACCCAGAAAACTGGCCACAGCCCCAGCTCTCTGATGCAAGTATCCTCCAATGACACTTATTCAGGAGGGGTCAATTAATATTGCGCCCAGATTGTCAGACGCAGAGCCACCCATGGTCACCTGAAGTGAGCACAGATCAGCTGACCAAGAGAAAATGCTGCAGGAAGCCATTACACAGGTTATTCTTGAAAAAATTAAGAAAGATAGCTCATTTTATGGTTCTCCCCCCGCAATTTATTGTGTTGGAGGAGGAGTGAGAGAACCAGGGACTTGAGCACAAAAAATATAGGCTGACACTCCATTGCAGTGCTACGTGAGTGCTGCACTGTCAGAGGTGCTGTCTTTCGGATGAGACATTAAACCAAGGTTAAGTCTGCTCTCTCAAGTGGACGTAAAAGATCCCATGGCACTATTTCGAAGAAGAGCAGGTTAGTTATCCCTGGCTAATATTTATCTCTCAATCAACATAACAAAAAAACAGATTATCTAATCATTATCACATTGCTGTTTGTGGGAGCTCGCTTGTGCGTAAATTGACTGCCGCATTTCCTACATTACAACAGTGGCTGGAAAGTGCTTTGAGATGTCCGGTGGTCGTGAAAGGCGCTGTAGAAATCCAAGTCTTTCTTTCTTTCTAAGGAGCTAGCTGTGCACTCATTGCGCTTTGCAAAGCATGCCATCGGCCAAATGTGTGACTTGAAGCCTTGGTCCACAGGCTGCCGAGCCCTCACAGTCGAAATAACGGTGACCATGTCCCTCAACATTTATGGGTCTGGATCTTTCCAGTCATCCACAGGGGGACGGACCTGTGCTGGATCAGTCAAGGAACAGTGAGGAACAGCATTTAGCAGGTTCCTTGGTCTGCGATGTTCATTAAATTTGGAATGTCTGAGGTGGAGCTGAGGATGAGGGCATTTGGCTCATAAAGAATTGCTGGCTTCTCCAGAGTGCTCATAGCCATTGACGGAATGTATGTGGCACTGAAGACCCACATTCAGAATAGGCAAATCTCCATGAACAGAAAGGGCTTCCACTCCTTTAATGTGCAGATTGTCTGTGACCCATAGATGCAGATCCCGCATGTTAATATGCAGTAACTGTGTGTTTTTATTGCACGTTATTGAATAGTAGCATACATGCTCAGGGGTGAGGACCCATGGAAGGATAGATAATTGTTGACAAGGATTACCCTTTGCTGCTGTGGTTGATGACACCCTTTTGGGTCCCACAGACTGAAGCGGAGGTAAGGTAGAAGCAAGTGTATGTGTCCATCAGGCAGGTCATCAAGTGAACCATCAGGGAGCTGAAGAGCCACTTCAGGTGCTTGGATAGGTCTGAGGTTATACTTCAGTACTCAGAGAGTCGCAAGGATTATTGTAGTGTGCTATGCCCTGCACAACTTCGCCATGACTGAAGGTCTGGATCTCGAAGAGGAGCAAATAGAGCCAGAAAGTTGTGTGCAGCAGGAGTTGGAGCAGAGGGGCGTGGTGCGTCCGTAGGAGGCATATGTTCAATAGAGCAGGGCAGGGCTGTCAGAGCGGACTGATGATTATCTGCTCCTGGAACAAGAGGCTGCTGCCTGCATTCCAGGATTGAGATCCTGAGCTGCCTCGTGCAATCTGCCGTGTGCAGCTAGCAACGTACCTGCTGCACACAACAGGCTGCATGAGGCAGCTCTGGAGCTCAGGGTGGTGCTGCTGCCCTGAGAGCTGCAAGTATCAGCCATGGACTACCTGAGCCCACCTACCAATGTGGTCTTTGTCTATGATCCCAGCTAGTTCCCTGATAGATTGAACAGTGGCAAGGCCTCAGCAAGTGCCTGAAAGCCATGACCCATCACGCCCTCCAGTCTGTCTCCTTAAGCCTCAAGTTGGGGGCCCTAACTTCTACATCATTGTCCCCTGATGGTGGGAGCTGTTGGATATCCCAAAACTGCAATCAACTGCTAGATTGGCTCTTGCAGCTGTAACATTGCCTGTGCTATAGATCGTCTCTCCCTGTTGCTGTTGATGGAGCCCAAAATCCTCATGCCCCTTTGATGCTCCATCAGCAGACTCCTCTTCATGCCTACAGCCATCAAATCAGGGTCTGTTAACTCCAATGCAAGGCTGCCTTGTAGCCGGTCTCTCTGGAGAGTTAGTTGCATCATCCACCTCCTCTGAATGTTCCCCCTCCACAAGACTGGATTCAGATGTCTGAGAGCTAACCTAATGTTGAATCACCCACTCGGCACGGTTTAATATGTCTGCACTTATACACGGTTGAATAGCCAGTTGACTCTGTCTTTGCTTGGTGGTGGCCTGAAGGTGGGGTGGAGGCTGCACCTCCAGGAAAGAATGTAGGTGTGGAACTCTGGATGTTCATCAGCCCCTCCTTTGGAAACGCAATGGCCATGAGCTCCATAATGAAGCCAGAGTATTCCCCCTCCATCTCCTCCACATCCGCTTCTGAGTTGCACCCTTCCTCCACAGCAGTTGCTTTCCTATGTCTCTTGCGGGGAGAAAAACAGACGGTTAACACGGTTGCCCTGTCCAATCCTGAAGTGCCGCATGGTCATATGTGAGAAGGGAAGTGTTTGAAACAAAGCAACTTCTCTACAGAGCAAATTAAATGAATTAATTGAAAAATCTGCAGGAACGAGAGCTTGTGTGCTGCCAGTCCCACTCTGAAGGGAAAAATAAATTCTTCAACTTTTATAGCCCTCGTGCCTTCGCCCTGTTCCAATTATCTTTCAACCACGCTTGGATATTATGCGGATTCACGGGGTTCTTTTGCATTCGGGTGTATTCTAATTGGATTGTGAAGATACTTGGGTGCAAATTGACATCAGCAAAATGGCGCATTCACAGGTGCAATTTGGGGTCCAACTTTCCTGGTTGCACCCACTGCACTTACAGAGGAAACTCCAGGCCGTTGTCTCAGTCAAACTACAGTACACAATTACATCAAACATGTGTACCTATAGTAGGATTGAAAATCTAACTCAAAAATTGTCAAGTGTTGTCAAAGAGAGATGTCATTTACTACATTATATTCCTGTTCCTTTGATTAAATATTACATAGAAATTTGAGGTGTTACTCTTTCACATTGCAATTTATTATTTATTCATATTACAGAAATGCATTTTTGATATGTTTATTGTAGCCTCATGGGACATTGAAATTGATTAGAAATTTTATAAATTGAAATTGATTTTGTCCACTAGGCTTATGCAGCTAATTTTGACAAAAGGCTTAGTGAAGCTCAGAAAAATTTCTTTTATCTTTACATTGTTTCATTACCATTTAAAAAAGGCTTTTCTTTCACTTGTCGTGTCATTGTTCTGTGTATGACTACTGAGGTTTAAACTTCAATTTGACAGGTTCCTGCGACCTGCACTTGTTATACAGATTTGCAAACTAGACAGGGAGCCTCGCGAACAAATATTTTGCTTAACGTTGATGACTTATATTGATCATCATAAATGTTTCTTACTGCCTTTCATATTTGAAGACCAGAGTTTAAAATCTGTACTATCCACAGCTGGTCCAGGTTAATGTAGTTGTCATTGAGGGCTATCAAGCATCACAGTGTTTAAGCAGTTTCAGTTTTAATGTAAGTGGATATAACAACATTACAGAATACAAATGCTAGAAATTCAACAAAACCTACACTGATGTCTTAAACTGTAACATTCCCAATATTACTTAATCAAAATGCAAAAGTGCCTGTGTCATTATGGTGTTGCTGGGAGCCCATCCAGCCTGTCTTGCGGTAGAGTTACCATATTGAGGTGGTCTGAAGTAGTTGTTCTGTAACACCAGTGCATTGGCGTACAGAGATTCAAATGCTTTCGATCTAGCTGGACATTAAAGCACTGTGCTTGATGCCCAGTAATAGCTGTCCAATTCAAATACTATTATCAGCTGAGGATGTGGCACATTTATCCAAGTCCATTCAATCTTATATTTTGTAATAGCTGCAAAGCAAAAGGTAATGATTTTTGTCCAGAACTGTAGATGGATTTAGAAAGTTCAATGTCATTCCTATTGCTCATAATTCGTATGTTGAATAAAACACAAACAGAAAACGACTGTTACTATAGCTGGAGATTTTTTTTAAATCTAGCTACAGTATATGGAATAATGTCACAAAAGTGATAATGAAACAAAGGACAGTTCAGTTATAGTCTATGTAAAATAAGATCAAAGAGAGGACATTACATCTGATTGGAAAGTCAGTATAATGCAGTCCTTTGAATGGTTATTGGTATTAGCAAATAGATATAGCAATTTGTCAACTTTATTGGTATATGTACATTCTTCTTTTGACCTTCATGAAGATTATTTGAAATATTTATGAGATCTTCAATACCATTTCAAAAAAGAACTTCAAGCCATTAATGAAATTTCTCATTACACCATGGAAAGTTTTTAGCTCAATAAATTTATTTTTTCACTCGTTTGTTTTTCAAAGTTAGCATTCAGTGACTCATTGATTCTTAGGAGCAAGGAAGAGGGAGATTTATGGTATATGATTGTGTCATGTCTGTTTTTATCATGTCGATAGATAGAAAATTGACCACAACAACAGAAGCCTATTTATAATTCTATTTGATCACTATGGGAACTCATCAAAACAGAAGGCAGCACAGAAGTTTCATTAACAGATCATCTGATGATCTGCTGTGTCCTGTCTTTTTTCCTTTTCACATTGTCCTCTTGCTTGGTCCAGTCTGCTGTACAGGAGGCCAGAGTGACAGTAATGGTGCATTTAAGATTCTGCACCATACTCCAGATTAATATTAAACTGTTAAGGGAAAATGAGAGTTTATTGATTGTTTTAAGCCTGGCATGTTCCTGTAGCGAGCTTTATTTAGATTCACTGAGCAGCAATAGATAAGTGATTTCAATACATAGACAGAGAAGAATGTGATGGAGGTTCAGAACAGAGAGAGAACAATAGCACTAACATGTTTAATCTTTTTTACAGTACTAATCGTTTCTTAATCAATCTACAGTATTACTACAGTAACATTTTATGGATAGTTAATAAAAATGCTAAATTGACCGAATCTAGAAATTACCATATAAATTATTTTCATCTATGTACTTTAAGTGTACGCACACCTGTATTTTGCTATCACTTAAATGGGATTTTGAGAAGTACTCATACCAGGAAAGTGCGAGGACTTATTTTGCAGAAAATGAAATGCAAAATCAGAAGTTCCAGTGTACATTCCATTTTATAGATAGAATTTTTTAATAGAAATTGCTCCATGAAATAAAAATGACATCGGCAGGAGGTTGTTTGGACTCAGTGCACATATTAGTCTGGAGTCAAATTTCAGTCCCTACTTCCCCAAACTATGGAACATTAAATATTCACTACTTTTTTCCCTATAGTTGCATCAATGATACCTAAAACCCAACCAGAATGTAGCTGCTATGCTGCATCAGTTGAATGTCAGTGAAATACTGAGGATTTTAAATTGCTTATTTAAGTTTGGATGTGATTTCCATCATTTGGGAATATTACAGTTTAAAGGTTCACACCTGAGGTAACGTAGCTCAGTTTGAACTCCAAGGAGATTCAGCTGTATTGTATGTGGAATTCTAATTCCAGTATACAAAATTTAATACATTGAAAATAACGGTGTAGAGGTTGGTTGATACCAGACCCGTTTCACAGGTATAGAACAGGCGCCAAAGCGAACAATATAGTGCGATTATTCCATGTTGGATGTGTGCCTGCTGCCATATCGGTAAAGGCATAAAAAGGGCCATGCCTGAAACCACAACTAGGCCCATTTCCATTAGTCCCTTTTCATTTGAAAATAAGGCTCCAGTGCCTGTTTGAGGTCCCCTTTGCAAAATTGGTCTGTCCTAAAAGTAGCTTGCGCCGGGCTGGCTGTATTCAGGAAAGCTTGGTCTACATGCGGCCTAGCCAGTGCTCCTTAAATGGACTGCTGGAGGCCGCCACTAAAAAGGTAAGTTTGTTATAAAAAAAGACTTGGATGAATGTGGAGCCACGAGGAGCAGATTGCTCCTCACATCTCCACTGCAGTGCCGAAGACTGTCGCCGACTCCAGCTTGACTCTCTCCTGATTGCAATCTCCAATTCCCCCCATCTTGATAATTTCCCATCATCATCTCAATTGCCCCTCCCTCCAATCACCCACTCGTCCTCTTGATTGATCCCCCCACCTCCATCCCAGAACCTAGCTGAAGGCATTTTCCGGTGCAGCAGCGGCCTGAAACCCAATGCTGATTCACTGGTCTGCTGCTTGGAGATGCTCAGCATGCGTCCATAGCTCACCGGTCTCTTTTAAAACCCCTTCTAGATATCCTGAGCCTGATGTTGATTTTTGTTACTCACCCAACTATGGACCCCCAGAATATATAACAGTTAACAATTATTTTTAAATGTTAAATTAGTTTTAGCTAACCTTTGGGCCAATCTGCTCCCTCTCCCTCTCCCCATTGCTGCAGTACCTCTTTTCTAAAACTTGACTCCTTAAAATTAAAATCTTTCTGAGCTGAGCCATCGCCTTCTTGCTTGCATGTATGTATCTATAAATTATTATAAAATGATTACTTACCTTTCTAAGTAAAGATTTACATTGTTTTTAGATATAATATATTTTCCCTCCGTCAGGCTTCCCACAGACTTGCGACTAGATTTTCGGTTTTCATCAAAAACGGTAGTTTTATGCCAAAATTACCGTTTACGCTGCGCTACTGTTTTTAGACTGAATTTTCGGCCTTCACGCCTGGTAAAGGAGGCATTGCATGACGATTCGCGGCGCAAACCGCGAGTTTCGGCAACTTTAGTCCGGGCCAGGAGCGCTGCGATAAAACCCTTGGGAGAGGGGGAAAAAAAATTCCAAAAAACATTCACAAAACCGTTAGCTACTAAATCGCTGAAAAATAATTAAAAAATAAAAACTTTAACTTAACTTTTTTGCAGGTTTTCATACTTACTACTGCTGGCAGGGCTGCACCGACAGGTTTGACCTGTCGGTATTCTGGGCGCGGTGTACGGGTCGGGAGAGAGCCGAAAGTCTGACGCAAACGCAATCTGCGTTGTTGCACGTCAGCGCACCTCTCCCCAGCGGTACTTGGAAAGCGCCGCCGCAAAGAGGTACCCGAAGATCCCACCAACCAGGTTTACGCCGCGGAGGGTTAAATCATGGCGAAAACCCGGTCGCAAATCTGACGAAAATCCGGCCCTTGAGCTGCTCATTCACCGACCCAATGGCCCAGAGGCCAGTTTGTTCACCTGTGGTCCCAAATCTGACTCCCCTGTACTCTCTAAAACTCCCTGCTTGTCTGGAAACCCACAATTCTCCCTCAGCTGCTTTTCTCTGCGACCCAAATGTCCATTCCAGAGTCTCCCTGACTTCAGCTCCTCTATGCTGTTACTTAAAAATCGCGTTTTGTTTTCTTCACATTTCTGTGGAAAGGTTATCTGTTTTCGGGTTGGGAAATGAATTAGTAATTGGTACGCTGCAGCCCTCTGGTCCCTCGCATACAGAAACAAATAAATAAATAAATTAAGGCTGCTCTCTTTTCCAAAGTGGAAATAAATTGCCCCGGTCCTCCTGTTTGGAGTGAAAATAAACCACAAATCACAGCTGCGTGCTCTTGAAAATACTCAACTTGATTTTACAATTACCCCAACATCCCCCCACCTCCACAACTTCTGAAATAAATTAATAAATCATGGCTCTACATTGTCCTCTAATTTAGAAATAAATATATCACTCTGAACCTCATGCATTCAACAATGAATTCATCCTTTAGCATCTTTAATTTCCAGCAGTCAGGACATCACTATAAATGGAAGATTTCAAAATTACTCTTGAAACTAAGGAGGCAAAACTGCCCCTAACGGGACGGAGGAGACACCTCACCATTCCGCGCTGACCCCTTATCACCTCGCGGGGTAAATTGCCCCGCAGGCTGCGAGGCTGGCGCGAGGGGATGACCACACCAGTGAATCGCGAAGCTGGCCGACATCCGCTCTCAGGGCACTAGTTAAAGGGGAGGGTGCCAGCACCCTGGACCACCATCTTTTTTTGCCTGCCGACTCTCGGGTCAGCTCAATGATGGCGGCCCTAGTGTGGTCCAGGCTCCCATCGTGCAGCCCGGCACTCCGTTTTGGATGCCGGGCTGCAGGCCCAGTCGCACGCTGCGCTGGTGGTCTAGTGGAGGCCATCAGAGGCCTTACAGAGTGCGCTGCTGCCCGCCCCTTTAAGTGAAGGGAAGCGACGTTAGGCCCTAGAAGGTTACCGCCCCCAATTGTGGCGAGGGCAACCCTAAAAGTTTTAACTCTTAACCATCTATCTTAGAGCTGAAAAAATGTTTTCCTATGTTTATACATTCCCACATTTCTAAAATAAATAAATAATTTGCCACGCGCTCTGAACCGTGCCCCGCTCTCATGTTTTAATAATGTTAAACCTTAGGGGCCGAAATTGCCTTGCACACCGATTGGGGGCGGTAACCTTCCAGGGCCGGGACTTTTAGATTGGTGCGGAGGTCCCGCCCCGACGCGGAATTGCCCTTACCGCTCCTTAAAGGTAGCAGCACGCCGTCTCCCATGCTCCACTTCCTTTGGGGGTGGTAACCGGCTTCTGGGGCAAGGAAAGCAGCAGATGCTCCACGTAGCGCTAACGTGCTTCAACGTCTCTTCCCCTCAATTAAATGGAGGACCACTCTGCACGAACTCTGATGGCCTCCACTGGGCCACCAGGGCAGCGTGCGATCGGGCCAGCAGCCCGGTACCCAAGATGGAGTGCTGGGCTGCACAATTGCGGCCCAGACCTTGCTAGGACTGCCATCGTCGAGCCTACCCAAGCGTCAGCCAACAAAGAAAGATGACAGCCCAGGGTGCTGGTGCGCTCTCCTTTAATTACCGCCCCGAGAGCAGATATCCGGGCAGCTGCGCAGGACAATTTCCCCAGTGGGGTGTTAAGGGGTTAGTGCAGGGCGGCGAGTGTTTGCCACGCACCGCAATGACGCCATCGCTGGTTGCACTGCTGTCTGGAGTGCTAACCAAGGGGTACGGTGCTGGCAAGGCAGTGCCTCCGCAAACTCCCGGGCAATTTCCCGGGAGTCGGTAGTGACCTGCTTCCCCGGGCGAAAACTGTCTTGTACCTCATTAGCTAATGGGGCTATAAAAAGGGGCAATTTTGCCCCTTAGGCTTCCAATGTTCAAATAAATACAGCAGCCCATGCAAGCCTTCAGCAGGCTTGGGATGGGGAATGACAGATGTCGTTCGAGTCACATAAGTGCCAGGCATTGACTGTCTCCAACAAAAAGAGACCCAAGCACTTTCTTTTGACTTCAATTGCATCACTATCACCATGTCCCGGCAACATATTCAGGGTCACTGTTCACCAGTTAATTAGGCCAACCATATCAGTGCTGTGGCTACAAGCAGAGCATAGGCTGGCTGCTCTACAACAAGTGGCTCACTTTCCTGATTTCTCAGGGCCTGTCCATAAGTCAAGAGTGTGATGGAATACTCACCACTCATGTGAATGAGTGTAGCCCCAATAACACGACACCATCCAGGACAGAGCAGTTTACCTGATTAATGCCCTAACCACTGGACCCCCTCCACCACCTGTGCTCTATGGCTGTAGTATGTATTATCTACAGGAGGCATTCAGCAACTCACCAAAGTTACTTGCACAGCCTCTACTACCATGAAAATAAGAGCATCAATGTCATGAGAAAAGCGTCACCTACACGTTCCCCTCCAAGTCACGCATCTTCTTGACTTGAACATATATCATCGTTCCTTCATTGCTGCTGGGTCAAAATCCTGAAATTTCCTACTGAACACCATCATGGAAGCATCATCACAAGCGGTTCGAGGAAAAGACCAATACTACCTTCTCAGGGCGATTAGTGATGGATAATAAATCTGGACTTGTCAGTGTTTCCCACATCCCAGGAAGATTTAAAAAAAAATTATATATTATATATTAAACATTTTAAGCTAGCAATGCTGTCACAACCCCCCGCCCCCGCCCCCGCCCCGCCCCAGTACATTGCAATCAACAGGTATCACTTTAATACCTCCAGTCTATTTTGAACAATCAGTAATTCTGTAACTGTAAAGCTCGCAGGTATTATTTTTCTTTGGCTTTTCTTGCTTCCTCCACAGCTGGTGCTGTTCCTTTCTCAAGTTGTTGTAAAAGCGAGACCATTTCCCCTAATTAACTATGAACAGTATCACATGGTAATCCTCTTACTAGGTGCTATTGAGCCTTTCGGATTAATTGGGTGCGGTTTTGATCGTGGATTGGTGCTGAGTTACGTGATTTCAGCCAGGATGGTGGTAGGTGTGCTCCAATTGGCCTCAACAACCCTAGATTAGGGTCGGGAAAATCAGTTTAGAGTTTCTACTTTTAATTGCTATCATGCCCTGCTGAGATCGTGAATTCATTGCTATGAAGAGCTATGGGTGGGAACCCACACCCCAGCATACTGTGGCCTTACAGTTTGGTACTTTACCATGCTGCTGCTGTGCTACTCCAGCTGTTTTTGTTTTGTGTTAGGTTTCGCAGTGTGTAGTACACAGACAGAGCAATCTCGACCCCATGTTTGGTACAACATTTGGCTTTAGGTGAACACAGCAATAAAGGATATATAGTACACGCTCTATTTTGTACTATAAATGTTGAACTAAAAAAAATTAAGATGCCCCAAACGGGATGCAGGAAGTGGCAATTTTATTGGGAAAATTATTAATTGTAGCTCCTTGTAAATTTTTTAAAACTCTCAAACAATGTGAAAGTTACAGCCAAAGCACCTTTAGGATATCTTTTATTCTAGTAAATCCCTGTGTACATTTTCTGCTCAAAGGCGACAGGTACATACCAGACAACTCTATTTCAGCAACATATCTTCAAATAACATTACATCCTCACACCCTATGATCCACTCCCTTACATGTAATGCAACAGATCTTTTAACCTTTTCCAAATAATTTTCCGGTCTTTGGACAATGGTCTTTGTGCAAGGGTTCATAGGAACTGATTTCTCACAGTTCCTTCTGCCTGGGGACTAATTAAACCAATACCAAGAAAGCTAACAATGCCATCTTATTGTTTAAATGTCTGATAGCAGAGCATTGCTTGGTTTATTTGATTGGAATGAGTGCGAGATTATATTTTTTTGATACCACTACAAATTCTACAATAAAGAGGCAGAAATACGGTGCACATTTAGGGGCCGAAATTGCCCCTTTCTATGAGAGCGGTGACCGTCTCAAAGAGGCGGCCACGGGTCGGTTAGCACTCACCGCTCGGTCGGCGCAGAGGGGCCGCCATTGTACAAATTGCCCTTGTGGATTTTCCCAGTGGAGAATGACTCCGCTCCGCCTGTGTTGCCATCCCGTCGATCCCTTACCGACCGGCGACGACCCCCTTTCCACCCCGCGTGGGAAATTGCCCTGCAGGAAATTGTCCTGGGGAGGGGACCGACACCTTTTCCCGGCAGGAAGCTTCTGGTGACTGGGCAGCGGGTCCGCCCTTAAAGGGGAGCGCGCACTACCATGGCCGCCATTTTATTTTAATTGTCGGCTGACTGCCAGTTCGGCCTGACGATGGTGGCCACGGGTTCGGCTAGGTTGCCAACAGGCAGCCCGGCACCCCCTCTTGGGTACCGGGCTGCTCGCCAGGCCAAAACCCTCCTTGGTGGTCTAGTGTTTGCTATTAAAATGGCTGCAGAATTTGCAGCAGCCCTCCCCTTTAACTGAAGGGGAGCGCTGATGACTCGGAGCAGCGACTGTTCTAACCTGTCCGCACTCCCACCCACCCCTGACGACGGCAGCTCCGTCCCGCTCGCACTTCTGCCACGCTGATGACACCACACCCGCCCCGCTCCAAAAATAAACAAAGAGCTGAATTTCCCCGGATTGTCTGGCCCACGCATTGAGGCGATCGGAGCACTTAAAAATCGGTAGATGTGCCCTGTTTTGGGCAGAGGGCAATTTCGGCCCCTTAAACTTTTGGTACAAGCATGCTTAGTTTAAGAACATAAGAAATAGGAACAGGAGTAGGCCATTCGGACCCTCGAGTCTGCTCCGCCATTCAATAAGATCATGGCTGATCGTCTACCTCAACTCCACTTTCCTGCACTTTCCCCATATCCTTTTGCTTCCCTTAACATCAAAAAATCTGTCGATCTCTGTCTTAAATATACTCAAAGACTGAGCCTCCGCTGCCCTCTGGGGTAAAGAATTCCAGAGATTCACCACCCTCTGATTGAAGCAGTTTCTCCTTATCTCCGTCCTAAATGGCCAACTCCTTATTCTGAGACTGTGACCCCTGGTTCTAGACGCCCCAGCCAGAGGAAACATCCTCCTTGCATCTACCCTGTCAAGCCCTGTAAGAATTTTGTATGTTTCATTCTTCGAAACTCTAGAGAATAGAGGGCTCGTATACTCAATCTCTCCTCATAGGACAATCCCCCCATCCCAGGAATCAGTCTGGTGAGCCTTTGGTGCATTCCCTCAATGGCAAGTATATCCTTCCTTAGGTAAGGAGACCAAAACTGTACACAATACTCCAGGAGCGGTCTCACCAGGGCCCTATATAATTGCAGTAAGACGACTTTACTCTTATACTCAAATCCTCTTATAACAAAGGCCAACATAATTGCTTGCTGTACCTGCATGTTAGCTTTCAGTGATTCGTGTACAAAGACACCCAGGTCTCTCTGAACACCAACATTTCTCCAATCTCTCACCATTTAAAAAATACTTTGCTTTTCTATTTTTCCTACCAAAGTGGATAACTTCACATTTCTCCACATTATATTCCATTTGCCATGTTCTTGCCCATTCACTTAGCCTGTTTATATCCCTTTGAAGCCTCTTTGCATCCTCCACACAACTTACATTCCCACCTAGCTTCGTATCATCAGCCAATTTGGATATATTCCATTTGGTCCTCTCATCCAAATCATTGATATAGATTATGAATAGTTGCGGCCCAAGCACCGATCCTTGCGGCACCCCTCTAGTTATAGCCTCTATTACAGTTTCTATTGACATTGTGCAATTGAATTTTGAAATACTAATTTGTAACTTTCTGTTCTTGGGAAACCAGTGAAATACTGTATAGTAGTTGAAGCGCTTAACCTAAGCTAGCTAAATTACTAGGTTTAGCCAGATTTAAGCACTTAGAACATCCTTCGCCTGCTCCACGATGACATACAGGCCGTGATCCTTACTAACGGATCCATTAGAGACCCAATGCACGTACGGACCGGGGTTAAACAGGGTCACGTCATCGCTCCAGCCCTCTTAATCTTCCTTGCTACCATGCTTCACCTCACAGTCAACAAGCTGGAGTGGAACTAAACTACAGAACCAGTGGGAAGCTGTTTAACCTTCGCCACCTCCAGGCCAGGTCCAAGACCACCCCAACCTCTGTCGGCGAGCTACAGTACACGGACGACGCCTGCGTCTGCGCACATTCAGAGGCTGGACTCCAGGATATAGTCGACGTATTTACTGAGGCATACGAAAGCATAGGCCTTACACTAAACAACCGTAAGACAAAGGTCCTCCATCAGCCTGTCCTCGCCGCACAGTACTGCCCCCCAGTCATCAAGATCCACGGCATGGCCCTGGACAACGTGGACCATTTCCCATACCTTGGGAGCCTCTTATCAACAAGAGCAGACATCGATGAGGAGATTCAACACCACCTCTCAACACCACCTCCAGTGCGCCAGTGCAGCCTTCGGAAAAGAGTGTTCGAAGATCAGCCTGTCAAATCTACCACCATGCTCATGGTCTACAGGGCCGTAGTAATACCCACCCTCCTGTATGGCTCAGAGGCATGGATCGTGTACATTAGACACCTCAAGTCGCTGGAGAAATAGCATCAATGATGCCTCCGCAAGATCCTACAAATCCCCTGGGTGGACAGACGCACCAACATTAGCGTCCTCGACCAGGCCAACATCCCCAGCATTGAAGCACTGACCACACTTGATCAGTTCCACTGGGCAGGCCACATTGTCTGCATGCCAAACACGAGACTCTCAAACCAAGTGCTCTACTCTGAACTCCTTCATGGCAAACGAGCCAAAGGTGGATGGAGGAAACGTTAGAAGGACACCCTCAAAGCCTCCCTGATAAAGTGCGGCATCCCCACTGACACATGGGAGTCCCTGGCCAAAGAGCGCCCTAAGTGGAGGAAGTGCATCCGGGAGGGCGCTGAGCGCCTCGTGTTTCATCGCCGAGAGCATGCAGAAAACAAGCGCAGGCAGCGGAAGGAACGCGCGGCAAACCTGTCCCACCTTCCCTTACCCTCAATGACTGTCTGTCCCACCTGTGGCAGGGACTGTGGCTCTCGTATTGGACTGTTCAGCCACCTAACGACTCATTCTAAGAGTGGAAGCAAGTCTTCCTCGATTCCGAGGACTGCTGCTGCTGCTGATGATGATGATGATGATAGTAGTTGAAACACTTAACCTAAGCTAGCTAAATTACTCGGTCTAGCCAGATTTAAGCGCTTAGAACACAGCTTTAAAAGTAACTGAATTATTTTTTAATTAACACAAATTATTGCAGTCAAATAACTCATTAAATTGTGGTGGACTTATGTGTTTGTTAAAGTGAAAAATGTCTGTGCTTGGGAAGGGACCATATTTTGATGTTTTGAATCTAGTTTCAGCAGTAAATATTTCCAGGTTAGATAAAAGTGCAGATTTAAATGCAGGTAAAGCATCATATATACTAGTTGCAGAAGATGATCCCCTACTTGCACCAATGTGACCTTTATATTTCTCACAGCAGCTATCCGTATAGCCACTCCGAGTGAGATTGCCAAATTACTGCTGATTTATAGGCAGTATTTTGTTGCAGGCTCGTCCACTAGGAACTGAGTTGAGACTGCACAAACTCATTTCACTTAGGACCCTTAATAGCTGTCAAAGAGAAGAGATTTATATCCCATCAGTCTAGGCTGGATTTCAGACCCAGGTCTTAGGGGTGAAAATATAGTGCTATAACCCATTGTGCCACTCAGTCCCTCTAATTCATTTAATTGAATCCTCCAAGCATTGCAATAGTACAGTATTTTTTGTTTTGTTTAGAAATAAAGCATTCCATTTTTTTCTGTCTTTATAAATTGAAATCTGTTTGGTATGATCAATGTACTTTGAATGTTTCTTTCTGTTCTATAGCATCGTGTTTGTTTTTGCTGCAGTGCGTAGCTTTATGTTTGTGGTTGGAAGAACTGATAGAAGCATTTTATTAGGAACTTAAATAACCCTATTTGTTTGAAAGGGAGGGAATGCTTGTGTTTGATAGTGTTTCAGAACAAAATAACCATGATTAGGACAGCGGAGTGGATATTTTGGAGTTTAAAGTTGGGTTTCTCAGGAAATGTCGAGAAAACCATTCTTCTGAGGGTTAAATACAGAGTGCTCTGAGTTTGCCATTTCGTTGCTCCTTTGTGAGTTGGCTTTTGGTCTTTGCTGTCACTGTATCTGAAGGTTGAAGAGAAGAGTGGTGTCAGAAAGCTGATTGGTAGCACAGAATTTTCAGAGGCAATCTGAATCACATATTCAACTACTTAGCCACGGTGGATTAAAATGATCTAAGGGGGCTTTGTGAGCTTGATAAACTAGACAAAGGCTGGGGGGAGAAATTCTACACTTTTGCCCTTCCAAGCTAATTGTTCTAGTTTTCTTTTCTCTTAGCTCTCAGTAGAATTTTTCTAGATGTATTTCATTGTTTTTGAATAATTTATGTAAAATCTTTTTATAAATGTAAATTGGATGAAAAAGCTGTAGGTTAAAGACTATATGTCATGTGATCACTGTTGCATGTGATTGGTTATGTCAAGTTTGACCCTAACAAACTGTTAAGATACTGTAATATCTGTAATACATTTGCTACAGTGGATAAAAAGCACACCTTTGTTAAAAAGAAAATAAACATTTACTAGATGAATCTGCACTTTTATCATGAAATAGCACTGGGTCATCATCCATTAAATGAAAAGAAGCAATTCTTTTAAATTATTGGTTGAATCATTCCTCATATGCATACATACACACGCAATCACATATAAAATATTTCCCTAATTTAAAAAAAAACAGAATGTATTCTTAAACATCTCAGTAGGTTTCTGAAAACTCTGTTGAAGTTGTAGAATTTAAGAGCATAAAATTTTTTAGGAACCATGCTCTTTTTCATCGATCAACTTGAAACACACAACTTCTCATCATATCCCTCAATCCCTTCTCTTTCCAGAAACTCACCCAATTGTCTCTTGGACCTGTAATGTTTATGCTTCATGGGTTCTTTGCTTAAGAATTCATTGCAACACATTGCTAGTTGGTTTATTAACAAAGGTTTAACAATCACACGACACATGACCAGCTCATCCATTAGGTTCACAACTACATACCTTATAGTGGATGAATAGACCCAACTGACTGGAGTTTTATTGAGTCTTGTGAACATCACGTGACTGACTAAGCTACTCACAATGCAACAACTGTACAACTATTTTAAAATAAACAGATAAAGCCGAGTGCCCCCTTATTAAAGGGACACTAGAATCCACAAATTACCAAATAAAACTTGAAAGGGAACTTTTAACAGAGCAAATTTAAATTTGGTTGCCAGGGGTGATGATACACTCCAGTCCCTCCGACGCCCACCTCTCACGAAAGGCCGCAAGCGTACCGGTAGACACCGCGTGCTCCACCTGCGACACCCAGGTGCGAACGTAGCCGCGGAAGAGAGTCAGGGTGAACGACCCCCTCCCCCCCCCTGCTACTTGGACCTGTTAATGACCACCTTGGCCAGGCCCAGGAGCAGTCCTACGAGGAGGGCCTCCGACTGGCCCGTTCCCCTCCGCATCCCTTTGCTTAAGAATTCATAGCAACACATTGCTATTAAGAACTAGTTGGTTTATTAACAAAGGTTTAACAATCACACGACACATTATCAGTTCATCCACTCATCTCACAACTGCATACCTTGTATTGGATAACGTTAACCCAATTGGCTGGGGTTTTATTGAGTCTTGAAAACATCACGTGACTGGCTAAGCCACTCACAATGCAACAGCTCTACAACTATTTTAGTTGATAACATTAATACAAGTGCCCCCTGATTAAAGGGATGGGGGGCACTAAAACCGACACAATTAAACAAATTAAACTTTGGGCAGTAAACGTAAATCAAATTAAAATTTGGTTGCCGGGGGTGATGATACACTCTAGTCCCTCCGGCGCCCACCTCTCGTGGAAGGCCGCGAGCGTACCAGTGGACACCGTGCGCTCCATCTCCAGGGACACTCTGGCTCGGATGTAACCGCGGAAGAGAGGCAGGCAGTTGGGCTGAGCAACAGCTCTACAACTCTTTTGGGGGGAGACAAAATAAACATTAAATCAAGTGCCCCCTAATCTGGGGAACACTCCAGTCACTTTTCAACTGCCCTTTTTTTTCCCACTTTTTTTTGTGATTTTTTTTTGGGCAATAAAATCATAAAGTTTACAAGTGCTCCCTATAAAAGGGGAGGGGGACACTAAAAATCCAGCAATTAAACAAATTAGACTTTAAAACATATAAAATCAAATTAAAATTTGGTTGCCGGGGGTGATAATGCACTCCAGTCCCTCCGGCGCCCACCCCTCGCTGAATGCCGCGAACGTACCGGTGGACACCGCGTGCTCCATCTCTAGGGACACTCTGGCCTGGATGTAAGCACGGAAGAGAGGCAGGCAGTCAACAGCTCTACAACTCTTTTGATTGGAGAACAAAAACAGTTAAATCAAGTGCCCCCCTCCAGCCACTTATAACTGCCCTCTTTTTTTCCTTTTTTTTTTCCTTTTTTTTGTGTTTTTTTTGTATTTTTTTTTTGTTGTTTTTTTTGGGGGGCACTAAAATCCAATTTTTTTTTCCAAGTGCCCCTTATAAAAGGGGAGGGGGACACTAAAAACACCGGCAATTAAAACAAATTAAACTTTAAAACATAAAATCAAATTAAAATTTGGTTGCCGGGGGTGATGATGCACTCCAGTCCCTCCGGCGCCCACCTCTCGCGGAAGGCCGCGAGCGTACTGGTGGACACCGCATGTTCCATCTCCAAGGACACCCTGGCCCGGATGTAGGCGCGGAAGAGAGGCAGGCAGTCAACAGCTCTACAAACCTGTGAGCATACTCACAGGTGCATACATTACAGGACCCATGAACACTATCTCCTTCCTTGGTCTTCCCTGGTTAATTATTCCACAAATCTCCTGGGTAAAACAAAAGGTTTCACCTGAGGTCCTTTCTTACTCCTAACTTCATTTTTTGAAATGTTGTGCCCACTGGGAAACCATCACCAACAGGAATAATTTATCAGAATCAGTTTTGTGAATTTCCTTCACAAGTTTTGTAAATTTCAATTAGGTCGTCCCTTTTCCAAAGACAACAATCCCAACTTCCTTAATTCCTCACCGCTTAGAATCATATATACAGATTAATCTGTATCCACTCATTCTGCCTATGGTTAGGTGATCAGAACTGCACACAATCCTCAGATGGGGTCTAACCAATGCCTTTTACAGTAACGGTACAACTACTTTATTTTTGTACTCCAGCTTTCTACTAATACAATCCTGCACCTTATTTGTCTTTTTTAATGCAGCTAAAAACATCGCTGATGGGTTTATTGATTTATGCACTGTAATCCTTAGATCGTTTTGTGATCTGCACACTGCACCACTTACCACTGTTCTATTTAACAAAGCTCCTTCTTTTTGTTCCTTAGTCCCATACTAATTATTTTACACTTATCCACGCTGAATTGCATTGAGTTTGCATTTTAGGATCATTTTGTGCTGAACTGTTCTACCACTAGATATCTGTAATTGAGTATTTCAAAGGGTGCTGAAGCTATCTACTGGCAATTATAGGTACTGCACCAGCTCTTTGCAAAAATTATGGTGATAACTAGAGATTACGATCACAATTTTAAAAATTACTCCTTCAACTTTTATACGTGATATAGCAGCAATGGTTAGTTTTTATTGTTCTGTTATAGCTGACTCAATCAAGCGGTCTTATTTTATCTTTTATTTATTTCCCTGACCCATTTTCTCTCCTCTCTTCGGAAGGTGTTGAATCATGCAGGGGTACAGATCTCTGGGCACTTACCACCCTATGATACTTTGCCTAGATGCATGTTCCTCATGTGTGATGAATCTAGATTGTTGATTCTTGGTGGGCTGTTTAGCAATGGGGGGAATCACAGCTAAATCCAGTTCTGCCCTCACCTGAAACTCATATTTTTGTGCATTTTCTAGTAGTCATACATGAGAGCACTGAATGATTTATCTCACCCTTGTCTAGCAGCATCGACCAGCTGCAGCCTTCCCCTCCAATAGCTGTTGCAGCTGAGATTAGTTAACACAGTACAGATCACCAATTGAACCTGACGCCATGCTGGCTTGTATGGTTAATCTCTAAATTGGGTGGGCACTTACCGACTAAGCCATCAAAGGTGTGAGATACATTTATCATAAACTACATTAGAATATTGCATTTGGTGCAATTAGAGATAAATGCCTTGATATTAATCGCCCCCCCTCCCCCGGTCAATGATGGACAGAAGAGAGTTGGGGGGATGGGGGTTAAAATATTTTAAATGGGGAACACATCCTCAATCTGCCAAGTACTTGCTGTTTGCCATTTTTATATTATCATATTTAAATCTGGCTCCCACAGTGCAATTGGGAGCCTGATTCAAAGTTAATAGTTGCCGCGCTGGTTTCCCAGGGCTCGGGAAATCTGGCAGTGGAAGGGAGGTGGGAGCTGCCGGTTCAAGAAGGTAAGTGCCTTTTACAGCACTCCTTGTGGGTCAGGATAGCATGAGTGCTCCCCATGCTCCCTCAAGGAAGCCTTCGGACTCACACTGTTGCAATCGCAGATATCCCCCAGCCCCAAACTCTCGCACCCTCCCTCCCATGATGGCCAACTTTCCACCCCAGCAGCTCCAAACTGTCGCTCCCTCACCTCACACAATGGCCACCTCCCCTCAGTCCCGATCTTTCGCTCCCCCCTCGTATGATGGCCTCCTCAACAACAACGACTTGTATTTATATAGTGCCTTTAATCTAGCAAAATGTCTCAAGCCGCTTCACAGGAATATTTTGAGACAAAAAATGTTGACACCGAACCACAGAAGGAGAGATTAGGGCAGGTAACCAAAAGCTTGGTCAAAGAGGCAGGTTTTAAGGAGGAAAGAGAGGTAGAGAGGTGGAGCGGTTTCGGGAGGGAATTCCAGAGCTTGGGACCTAGGCAACAGAAGGTACAGTCACCAATGGTAGAGCAATTATCAGAGATGCACAATAGGCCAGAATTAGAGGTGCGCAGATATCTCTGGAGAGGTTATGAGGCTGGAGGAGATTACAGAGATGGGGTCGGGGGATGGGGGCGAGGCCGTGGAGGGATTTGAAAACAAGGATGAGAATTTTGAAATCAAGGCATTGCTTAACTGGGAGCTAGTGTAGGTCAGCGAACACAGGGGTGATGGGTGAATGGGACTTGGTGTGAGTTAGGACATGGACAATCGAGTTTTGGATGACCTCAAGTTTACATAGGGTAGAATATGGGAGGCCAGCCAGAGCTGCATTGGAATAGTCAAGTCTAGAGGTAACAAAGGCATGGATGAGGGTTTCAGCAACAGATGAGCTGAGGCAACGGTGGAGATGGGCGATGTTACGGAGATGGAAATAGGCGGTCTTTGTTATGCTGCGAATATGTGGTCGGAAGCTCATTTCGGGATCAAATATGACACCAAGGTTGCGAACAGTGTGGTTCAGCCTCAGCCAGATGTTAGAGAGAGGGATGAAGTCAGTGGCGAGGGAATGGAATGTGGCGGGGACCAAAAACAATGCTTTTGATGTTCCCAATATTTACTTGGAGAAAATTTCTGCTCATCCAGAATTGGATGTCAGACAAGCAGTCTAGAGACCGCGGAGAGGTCGAGAAAAGTGGAGGTGAGGTAGAGCTGGATGTCGCCAGTGTACATGTGGAAACTGATGATGTGTTTTCGGATGATATTGCCAAGGGGTAACATGTAGATGAGAACTAGGAGGGGGCCAAGGATAGAGCCTTCGGGGACAACAGAGGTAACGATGTGGGAGCAGGAAGAGAAGCCATTGCAAGTGAGGCATTCCTCCCCTAAGTCCTGATCTCTCACTCCTCCCCTCGTGCAATGGTGTGTGCCCCAGTTCCAACTCTTACTCTCCCCCTCGCACGATTGTCTCCTCCCCTCAGTTACCATCGCTTGCTCCATCCCTCGGGCGATGGCCTCCTCCCCTCAGTCCCGGTCTCTTGCTCCCTCTCTCACACAATGGCCTCCTCCCCTCAGCTCCAAACTCTCGCTCCCACCCTTGTGCAATGGCCTCCCCCACCTCCCAGCTCCAAACTCTTGATCCCTCCCTCGCGCAATGGCCTCCCCTTCTCCACCCCCCCACCCCAACTCTAATATTTCCCTCCCTCGTGTGATGGCCTCCTCCCACCAGTCCTGATTTCTCGCTCCCTCCCCCGCATAGTGGTCTCTCTCCCTCCCCAAGCTGTGAGCACTCCCTCCCTCCCCCTCCCGAATGGCGGAGACCATCCCATAGCTGTAGCCTCCTGCTGCTGGTTTTCCCACCCAGCAGCTGGCCAGGCTGACAATTTGGCTAGCTGCAGGGCGGGAAACAGAAGAAAAGAATCACAATGAGGTCCTGCTGTTAAATTCCACTTGATTTTGTGTCATTTGAGCTTCTCTAAGTGTGATCATTGCAGCATGTGTACTATTACAGGCTTGAAAAGTATGCAGAACTAGAATAAAAGCTTGCTCCCATCATGCACAGCCTGGTATGGTACAGAGCAATTTAAGACAGGAAGGTCATAAATTGGATATCTGGTCAGTGCTGAGTTAGCTGGTCTCTATCAGGGCAAAGGGGCAAGCATTTGGGTTCAGTCTGTGCGAGACAAAAAAATCATTGCAGGGTTCCCGCAGTTGATTGCTACCCACTACAGGAAAGTCTGCATGTGGAATGTAGCTTAGCTGTGATTTCCTCACAATTGTAAAACATGCCAACACTCAGTATCCAAATGCACACACGCACATAAACTCACCCACACACCCCCATACACACAAACAGACAGACAGACACACACACACACACACACAACACACACAAACACTCACAAACACATCACGCTCACACACACACTCACAAACTCTTTTTATTAGGCAGTCCACCAGAGTCAAGGATGACTTGCTTCCACACTAATATGAGTTCTAAGGTGACTGATGAGACCAATGCAGGATCTACAGTCTCGGTCACAGGTGGGGCAGGTGGTGGTTGAAGGGATGGGTGGGTGGAGTACTTGGTTTGTCGTACGCTCCTTCCGCTGTTTGTACTTGGCTTCTGCATGCTCCCGACGAAAAGACTCAAAGTGTTCGGCGCCTTCTTGGATGCTTCTCCTTCACTTTAAGTGGTCTTGGGCCAGGGATTCCCAAGAGTCGATGGGGATGTTACATTTTTTTCAAGGAGGCTTTGAGGGTGTCCTTGAAACGTTTTCTCTGCCCTCCTGGGACTCACTTGCCGTGACGGAGCTCGGAGCAGAGCGCTTGTTTCAGGAGTCTAGCATCGGGCATGCGCACAATGTGGCCCGTCCATTGGAGCTGATCAGGTGTGGTCAATGCCTCAATGCTGGGGATATTGGTCTGAGAAGAATGTTGGTGCGCCTATCCTGCCAATGGATTTACAGGATTTTGCAGAGGCAACGTTGGTGGTACTTCTCCAGTGCTTTGAGGTGCCTACTGTACATAGTCCATGTCTCTCCAGTGCAGATCCGAGGTTGTTCCAACCTCTGTCATTGAACTCACAAACACATCACGCTCACACATACTTGAGTGAGATGCAGAGAGGCCTCCAGCGCTCTTGAAACTGTAGCCAGTATGTCACTAGCTTCAGCTAGTGAAACATGTTGAGGAGGAGAGGGTGTAGCAGTATTTAGGTACTTAAATGTACATGTAGTAATAATAAATCTATAAAATTATATACGATTTCTAATTTAGAACCACTCGTTGATGGATTATACAGGCAACAGAGCAGGGTACAATATAATGGAAAATTTCCAAACTCTTTTAGCCTTTTGTTCTGTGTACACTTGGTTATTAGGCAAATAGACTAAGCCTTACGGACTTCATTTTCATTCTTGGCAGTGTGCTTTTATCATAAGGCAGATAGTCATTAATTTACAGAATCAACGCTGGGAACAGCTTTTGTGATCTCATATTAAATTTTCCCCTGAATCCACCCCTTGGCAAAAATTACTCACATCGTTAAAAAATATTTAATTAGGCAGTAGTTTATACCCAGCACACAGGGGATATGCTGAAATTAATATGATTTGCATCATTTCTGTTTCTTTTTTGTTAGCGATTAGGTTTGAATTCAGTTTAAAGGGTCGTTGACACTGACAAGGACTCACAGTCCTATAGGATTTCAGTAACTGCAGTGTGGGTTCCCAATATGACAGCCTAATCCTTCTTGGATAAATTTTAGATATATAAACATGAAACCTATACCACTGCAACAAAAAAAGTTACAAATTAGGAAATGGCACCGTAGATGCTTAAAAGGCAGTGAAGGCAGTAACTATTTAGAGGCTTTATTTGAGACTATTTTTGTTAAGAACGACAACTACTGTCCACCTTTCAACAAAATACTAATTAGTGCGTGTTCAGGTAGGCATGTACAATTTAAAAAACAAATACTATGTATTTAAATCAATTGATCATTGTTATTTTAGCCCCACAATGATCCATAAAATTCAGTGGTTGCCCTGTCCTGGTTTTAACATGACTGATAAAATTCCAATTATACTCTCTGTAAGTTCAGCAGCAGTGGTGCAGTAGTTTTATTTTTATGCGGTACACAACAATGTGACATCACCCTTTCCTTTACAACACCATTTTTATTATTAATTTAAAATGATTCAACATCACTTGCCATTCATAGGGCTTATATTCTTAGATGCTGCTTCAAAATTAAGTTGACCCGAGTATACTTGCAATCTAAATGCAAACTATTATCTTAAACTCACGCAACCTTGAGTATCATTTTCAAAGTAAAATCGTGGTGTAATCGAATCACTACTTATACTTGAAATTGGTTGCTATTTATACTCGGGGTGTACATAATTTGCTGCATACACTGACTTTTATGTGTCCCTTTCCTTATGTAAAACATTCTTGATTGCTTCATATAAACTCAGTCTGCCTTTATTGCATCCAGAAAATGAACTAGGGAGGTTGTATTTGAGGAGAAATGACAAAAAATGAAAAGTTTTGTCAGTCAAGTGTCAAAATAACATTACCAGAAATTCACTACAACAGAATGGTTTGCACTATTTATGAGCCCACAAGATTGGGCATTTTTTTACTTTTTATATTATGATATGAGTGCTTTGTTTCTAAAGGGGACAATTGCAAGGGAAATGTTAAAAATTAAAAATTAATTTATTCTTCACATCCAGTTGCATAAAGGAGAATATTGTTGGCTAAAGACTTCCTTTTCCAAATTCTAAGTGGAGGGTTTGTGGACTGTGAAAACCTTCTTATCCCATCCCCTACCAAAACACTTTCCTTTTTCTCAGACTATCTCAAAAGTATGTACCATATGAGTATGTCTGAGCCTTTCTTGTAACACTTCGTATTATTACATGTTTGTTGGCATTATTTCATAAATCACACTGTTCTTTAACTTCAAAGGAAAACTGATCATTCACATGTGAGTAGCTAATGCTCACAGTTGTTGCCGTATGCTGCTCTATTTTAACAAAGTTGAACAACCCTGTGCCCAGTTACATTAGCACAAAATAACAACAGTCGTGCATTTTCACCATCATGACAACTACAAGCACAAGTATGATGAGACCTTAGAAAAGTTGAAAAAATAATGTAAAACCTATTTTTCATAAATAACATGCAAAGATGTATCACAGTATTATTGACTGGGTTTATTTCTATTGTATGAAATACTTCATAACTCACTAATAATATAAATAGAGTAATGCACCACTAAATGCAGACTCATCTGTTTATGTTTATACAAAATATAATTTGAGAATAGCATAGTCCATTATGGAAAAACTAGTAAAATAGAAGTAAAATATGTCCGAAAGTAATCTCTTTTGTGGCCCAGACTGGCTCAAGCTCGAGATTTAAATCATTTGAATCTTTCTGCAGTGTTCAAGGAAGTATAATTGATTATGGTGTAATACCTTATTTTCTTGCATTCTCAGTTCTATACAACAAAGGTTCTGCAACATCAAGATTAAACCTGACTTGAATGTAACACATGGAAGAGTATCTGCTCCTCTCCAGCTCATTTTCTGAGTCTAAGCCATTAGGTTTTGTTCACACATCTAAAAAAAACACTCAAGTAACTGAACTTAAAACATCTTTAACTGTTTAAAAATGCACTTAAATTTGAATCCTTAATGGAAATTGCCTTTATCTTTAATTCAGCAAATGCTCAAATGACATACTATATACTGTATGATCCATATGTCCTGTTATCAGGTTTATCATGGTGTGTAACACTGACTAAGTGCTTTTGTAAGCTGAGATCAAGTGCATCAACAATCCATTTTATTACACAGCTGCTGTTATAAATGAGACAGCAGCTTGGAATCTTTAAAGCAGAGGAGGAGCAAGAGAATGTATCAACTATAAATGAGCAAGAAAAGTCTGATGCCAAAGTGTTCTCATCAAAATTGCTCTGTTATAAATTCCGGCTGAAAACTAGAGATGAAAGAAATAGCCTCATTAGACATGTCGTTGGGTTTAAATAATGATCTTCCCGTAACAACTGTATCAAGTTCGGCCAGGAGTTTCAGAGCTGAGCTTTCCATATGAATCCACCTGATTATTGTAGTTTTAAACACCAAAGTATAATATAAAAGTCCACGGTTTGCTCTCTCAGAATAACAATAACAAATTTCAGCATTTGGCTGGTTAAAAGAGACATTTTTGGTGTGGAGATATTCAGGCATATGATTACAGAATCACATGGCTTCAGTCAGTGTGATCCATATAAAAAAAGACAGCCAGAAAACTGTCTATCATGTGATGAAATTTGACAGTTCAGATTATGGCTTTGATGGACCAGAACAGCTAATAGAAGAAGCTGACATTTTGAAACCCTGCTAATTAAGGGTTCCTTTCTTAATATTAAAATTAAAATAAGTCTGTGTCTGACTTTTATGGTCTGAAAATCAGGTGTTTTTATTAATATATGCCAGTCAGTCTTAATAAGCTTGGAGGGCAAAGGAAGTTATTATTGAGTGACCTTCTACAAAATAAGCATGTTGCTAAGGGCTTTAACCCTGCCCTAGTCAGATTGATGAAACTCATTTCCAATGCAAAGTTCTAACCAGATAGCTGAGTGCTTTTGAGAAATGACAGAGAATAATCCCTGCCTCTTTTCTAACATCCAGAATTAAAATTGTGTAAACCTCTTGCTGCTGTTAAGCAATGAATATTGCAGTGTTCTGTCTTTTGCAGTACATAGGAAATCACTACATGGTTTAAATTGATTGAACAATGGAAAGAGCAGGCAGCCACGTTTGTGTGCTACAGAGCTGAATTTCGAAAGGTTGCATTGGATTATATGTTTGAAAGAACACTCTGCCGTCCAAGGTGCTTGTCAGTTATCTTTATTCTATTCTGATAGTCGTCTGTGCTGTTAATGCATTCCCACTAAATTTACGAGCATTCTGATTCAAAGAAGATAGTACTTGGCATTTTCAGCATTATCTTCAGGATTTCATAATACATTTAGATCTTGTATTCATAGAAATGACAATGCACACATATGTTCTACATTTTTTAAGTTATTCTAGAGTTTTTTTCATATTTTTAAGAGTTTTATCTTTTCAGTAAGTAAACCAAATGAATGTAATATGATGTATATACAAAGTTAAGTGGAGTTGTCTATTTCCATCAGTTGTACTATAAAATGTAAAATATAATAGCCCATATGGGCTGACAAACAAGAGTGTGTATAAGATGATGCATGGCTAATGGTGAATCTGGGCTGTTTTTTCCCTTTTTAAACGACATTACTCAAGCCATTTTCACATAAAAATTAAAATCAGGATTTCACTGTCCCAATTTCATAAGTTCACAAATAAATCTGGATGAGAAAGCTCACATGACCCATCTGAGCTCACCTGGCCAGTAAAACCTACCATTCCTCCCCATTTTGGTATGCAACTTAAATGATTCCAAGCTTTTTGCCTTTGCTACTCAACTAGAAGTGCATTCCACATGTTGATCACCATTTAAATGTCATCAGACTGACATCAGTCCTAAATTTGCCTTTCTCTCATTTGAAACTGTGCCTGTTTGTCCCACTGTCATGGTTTAACTTGAAATAGTGTTCCCGATATATCTTTTTATGCCATTTGCTATCTTATCTCCCTTAATGAGGCCCTCTCTTCCCAAGTCTGAACAACCCATCTTCTCCAGATGTTTCTCATAATTTAATCCTTGAATGTTTCCTTTGTCTCTGATTAAACTGGATGGAGTAGTTTATGGCCAAGCTGGACACTGGCCAAATGCAGTTTTAACATGACATCCTTCAACTTGTACTAGAATGATTTATTTCTTCCCTGTTTGCTTCCTTCAGGGTTCTTCTGCAACAGACTTGTTAATATTTTAGTATTGAAAGCATTTCTTGCTAATGCTAAGGGGCCGTAATTACCCCTTTGAGAAAGGCACGTTAGTGCTGCCGAGAGGCGCTAACGGGCCACTAAAGGGTAGTCGCCCAAGTGTGGCAGCCAGAGCACCCCTCCCCCCCCTCGGAATTGCCCCGGGGCTCAGCGTGCGAAAAGGGCTTCGCGGCATGCCAGGTGATTAACGGCCCGGTGTGGTGCTAGCCCACCGATGACATCATCGCTGTGCGCACTGACCCCTTATTGCCCCGTGCCAACCCCTTTGCGCTCCGCGGGGTTCATGTGGGGCGATGCGAGAAGCTGTGGTGGCTGGGGCACCTCGGCCGCCCTTAAAGGGGAGGTGGTAGCTCTGCCATCTTTTCTGTGTCAGCCAACAATGGTGGCCGTTAGCGCGACCGGGCCAGCGACATGCAACCCGGCACACCCTCTTGGGTGCCAGCCCGCTGGCCCGGTCGACACCCTCCCTGGTGGCTCAGTGGGCACCACTAAAGCGGCTGCAGAGTTTGCAGAGGTCCTCCGCTTTAAAAGAAGGAGAGGGACGTTGTGACGTGTTGGTGTGACACGGCACATCAGCGCCATGCTGATGTGCTCAGCTCGGCGCTGATAGATGCACCCCACTACCGCACCACACATTCTTTTTGCTCTATGACCCCAATTCCGCGTGATTTGAGCCCAACTCGGCGGGCGATAATTTTCTTTTAATTCAAATTATGCGCCCCAAAACCAGCGCGGGGCAATTTCAACCCCTATGTATCTACAGCTAATCTGAACTCTAAATTAATTTTTCTCCCTTTAACTAAACTTTTAATATGTTTCTTTAAGGTCTTATATTCACCTTTCTCCCTGCTGTCTTTATTTTTGTATGTTTATTATATCAGTTAAAATAAAATGGTTTTAAATGACAAAATAAACCATATCATTTACTGTAAGTTCTCTTGTCTGATATAAAACTAGAAGCAGTTTAAAAAGAAAAAAAATAAGTACAATTTTAATACAAGTTTAAACAAATGCTTGTATGTTTCCCTAGGTTTCTTGAAGGAGCTGAGTGTTCAATATATTTGTTTTAAGTATTGCTATGTTAAAATAAATAGACATCAAATAACAACAGGGGAATAAATGCTTTCTTTCAAAACAATCACAAATATATTTGTCTTTGTTCTTAGACTATTCTGTCTTGTTTGTGTTATTGATAACTGAAATCAGCCAAAGACAGAAATGATTTTGTGATCATTGAATGTAGCATCTTGCAAGACAATGTTGAAATCCAAACCTTATCTTAGTTTTATGGAAGTGATAGTTTTCTGTGCTTTTAGCTAACTGTTGGCAGTTTTGGTTCTGCTATTAAACTGTGGCGGATTGCAGTCTCTGGGGAAAAACACAATTTGCAAAGCTGGGTAGACATGAAAAAGAATTGGCTAATCCATAAAGGATCAAGCTGAAACTTATCTTTTTGATGCTGCAGTTGTAATGTGCATACGTATTAGGTGTAATGATGTGTGTATCGTCCCAGTACCTTAAATGTAATGTAAGCACTATGCCACACCACAGAGGGCGCTGTGGTGGGAAACCCTGGTAGTACCTGCAACAGGTGCTATATAAGGCTGACCACCACACCTGAGAGGCACTCTGGAGCTGAACAATAAAGGACGAAGGTCACAGCAGTTAGATTTATACCAGACCGTGTGGAGTCAGTGATTTGTGTGCTACATACACCACATTGGCAACGAGGAAGCGGACGAACTCCACATAACCATGGCTACTCTGGGCTCGCTACAGGATTTTACCGTGGGCAATGATTGGGAGGCCTTTACGGAAAGGCTCGAGTACTACTTCACAGCAAACGACCTGACGGAGGACACATACGCAATGAGAGATAAGCGTAAGGCGATATTGCTCTCCAGTTGTGGAGATGAGGTTTACTGTCTCGTCAGGGATTTGCTGGCACCTGGGAGCGCCAGGGACAAATCATATGAGGAGCTGACTGAACTCATTCGTGACCAGTTGAAACTGAAGGAGAGCATCCTCACGGCCAGATACAAATTTTACCATCACTGCAGACCTGAGGGCCAGGATATCACCAAATATGCTGCGGACCTCAGGAGACTCGCGGCGCTGTGTGATTTTGGCGCACACCTTGACGATGCTTTGCGGGATGTTTTCGTTATGGGGATTGCCCACGAGGGCCTCCTTCACAAGCTGCTGGCCACGGAACCCACAGTCACTCTGACAAAGGCCATCACCATCAGCGGGGCATATATGACCTCGACTTGCAGCACCAAGCAAATAATCCACACAGTCTCGAACCTGGCAGGCACTGTCCACAGGATAGCGCCCACCACGGACAAAACTGCAGAACGTGGCTCTGCCCGGGGCAGAGAGCACGGACCTCAGGATCCTGGAACTCAGAGTCCGCTGAGGGGGGCCAATCAAGCAGCACCATGCTGGCGTTGTGGAGGAAGCCATGGGGCTCACCGATGCAGGTTTGCGGAGTACACGTGCAACACCTGCCACCTGAAAGGCCACCTTCAGCGTATGTGTAAAAGAAATCAGACTCACCATGTGGTTGAGGAGATGGGGGATGATCTACTGTTCAGCGGGGAGCAGGTAGAAGAAGATGAGGTGTTGGGACTGTATACGTGCACCGACGATTCGCCCCCAGTGATAAGGGAAGTAAAAATCAACGGAGTCCCTGTGAGTATGGAAGTGGACACGGGCTCGGGTCCGTCGTTGATGAATCGGAGAACTTTTGATAAAATGTGGATTAACCCAGCTGCACGACCCAAGCTGGTCCCGGTCATGGTGAAGCTGCGTACCTGCACCAGGGAACTGATACCTGTTCTTGGCAGAGCGATGGTGCAGATATCCCAAGGGGACGAGACGCATGCTTTACCTCTGTGGGTCGTTGCAGGCGATGGGCCGACACTCCTCGGCCGGAGGTGGATGGGAACGGTTCGTGGGAGCTGGGAAGACTTCATCACTCCACAGGTTGCTGCTCCCCGGGGTGTTGCCGTGCCCCGGGTCCCCAGAGAGCAGCGCCGACCGAGCTGGAGCTGCAGCCTCAGTCCACCCACAGGCAAGTCCCAGGCCTGGACCTCATACCGAGATCCTGCAGCCCCAGCCCCCACAAGCAAGCCCCAGCCCCGGACCTCACACACAGATCCTGCAGCCTCAGCCCCCACAGGCAAGCAGCCCTGCACAGAGGGGCCTAGTGGGGGGGGGAGTGAGCCGGCGGGGTGCGAGGGATCCAGGATGGCCGGCGGTTCGGAAGAGCCCTGCCGAGGAGCTGTTAGTGTCGGGCGGCGGCAGCAGCTGGAGGTCGGCGGCTACGGAGGCCGCGGGGGACGCGGCAAGTGCGGCCGCTGGAGAGGGCCCGATGGCCGCAGGAGAGGCGGCATGTCAGGTGGCAGCGGAGGGGAGCAGAGGCTGCGACGGCGGAGGGCATCCGGAGCGGCGGAGAAGATGGTGGCGGCATCGTGTCGGAGCAACAGAGCATCAAAGATGGCGGCGCCCAAGGAGAAGCCTCGTGGAATCCTCCTGCATCAAAGATGGCACCTTAAAAAGGAAATGCACCCGGGAGTCTTAAAAGGGCCTTACCAAGAGGTGGTCCCCACAAAGGACTTCTGTAAGGCAGAGCGAGTCTAAAATGAGCTATGTTAATGTGAGATAGTGAATTTATAATAAGAATTACTTTTTTAATGCTGAATGGCCACTGTATTTGTGTAAAATAATGGATGAAGTACAATTAATGATAACGGCTAACAAGGAAATCAAAGAACCGTTACCAGTCAATAACCAGTTAATGTACCAGATAATATGTACCATACTAACGCACTGTCTATGCCCACCTGCCTTCCATTGGACAAGTGTGATGTTATGTAATGATGTGTGTATCGTTGTCCTGTGTCCTGGTGGGGGTGGGTAAGGTGATGTTATGTAATGATGTGTGTATCGTCCCAGTACCTTAAATGTAATGTAAGCACTATGCCACACCACAGAGGACGCTGTGGTGGGAAATCCTGGTAGTACCTGCAACAGGTGCTATATAAGGCTGACCACCACACCTGAGAGGCACTCTGGAGCTGAACAATAAAGGACGAAGGTTACAGCAGTTAGATTTACACCAGACCGTGTGGAGTCAGTGATTTGTGTGCTACATACACCACATTAGGTTTTTGTGGCTGGGATAATATGGCAGTTTTAAAATAGGCAACAGTGATTATTTGCAATGTATAGCCCTCATGATTGCACCCTGTAGTTTCACAGCTACAGAATTGAAGAGTGTAAATTACTTCTCAGATACCCTTGAATAACAGACATGGGTATATAATGAAAATGTGTTTTTTAGTTTGGCCCCAGCTGATCAATAAAACTCCTAACAACTGATTTAACTAGTATTTTTCATTGAGCCACTGATGCTAGGGTAATATGGTTAGCATTGAAAACTTACCAAGACTGTTTTGAAATTCTGACGGTTACTATAGTGGGCAAAGAATCCCATCAGATAGGGCATCCATTATCTATCTGCAACACACATTCACCCAACTCTATCTCACTATCCTCTAAACCAAGAACTCTTCCAGTTACCTGGCAGCCACTGCCTATTTACTGTGAAACCCTATATATCGCATTCCAACAACTATAATCACCACAAATGGGCTCGTTAGTAGCATGTACTAATATACTTAAGCAACCATGAATCATTCAAGTTCTGAGGGTACGCTGGTGGAACAGATTATCCAGCCATTATAGAATACGCTTGATTTTCACTGATTTCAATGGAATGAAAATCAGGCGGGCAATCCATTCCGCCAAATTACTACCCAAGTGGTGAAGATGAAAATTTACTTCCATGTATTGTATTCCTTTGTTGCAGATACAAAAATAAAACTTCAGAGACTTTGGATTCAAATATTTCAAAATCTAATAATAAGCATGATTTTCCATACCCGTGTGCATTTCTGGGATTCACAATTGTTGGATATATTTATGTGTGATGTTTTCATGGGGCCCACAGGACTCAAAATCAATTTGTAAAATTAGACCAGAGCTCAGTAAATGAACAAACCAAAAAATACACATGGTGTACAAATGCCCAGCTCCAGACAGTGGCTAGATGCAGGTTCACACAGTTGATTCCCAAATGACAAGTTTCCAGCCTCAGTCAAAACAAGCCAAGGAGATACAGCACAAAGGCAAGGTGCTTACATATGGAAAGGTGGAGAGAGAGAGGAAGGGATTACTAAGGTTGATTCTACTGGTGGATATCTAACAAAGTTACTGATTGCACAGTCGCATTGGCAATGCCTGGGACCAAGCTGCCTAATCGTCATCAGAATGATGCACGGTGAAGGGTAAATCATCAATATAAAATTGAGCGTGTGAAACTAACAAACAGAAACAGGCAATTGGGAATTTGAATACTCATTGTTTTAGCTTTTATAACAAAATGTACAAAACTATGGGGAAAATGGCAATGTAACTTTTTGCAGGATAAACACAATATGTAAACACTTCACAGCAGCCACAAAATACAGAATCTTGAACCTTTATACTTCAAAAATATTGAAGAACTGAGTTGAGCACAGAAATTAGATCATACACTTGTCTCCTTAGAGGTGATTATTTTGACTAACGAACAGAAATACATCTTTTCTCTGTACAGTTTGTGGCTATTCCTCCTGAATTAGGTATTTAGTTGTGACAAAAGGAGGGAAATATTTTTTCTGATGATTGGAATCCCATATGCAAATTGCTTCTTTTTAATAATCTGTGCTTTGATTTGCCGTCTTCTTGGTTCCACAGCCTCCAATAGTATAACATTTTTTAAATCATCTCAAAATTTCAATGTATTACTGCGACTACACTGGCATAATTGAGAGTTAAGTTCATGCAAGCAATAGAAGAAAAAAAATCTGATGGTACCTCTTGTACTATAAATTCTTCATTGCATAAATGTGCAATGTATTTCTGCTATAAATGTCAAACTAGGTGTCACGTTTAAGCAGAATGGAATACATATAATTATAAAATTAGCTGTTCTTTAATAACGTTTTCTTTCGATTTGAAAGTGCCTTGTATGTAATGTTGTAAGTACAGGTCCAGCTTGGTTGTAAAATGGTCTGCAGAAAGAATGAATTAAAGGAGCTGTTTCACCTAAGGCAATTTGCTAGTGGTCGAACCATGAAAGAAAATTGGGGAGATATATGAGCTGCGACTGTTCAGATGCTCACTGCCCTCTTATGTAGCAGAACACACCACAACGACAAATGTGATGGCTTTACTGCTACTAATTTTATCACATGACCACAATTTTGTGGTGTGGGGAGGTGGGGGGGTGGGGCGGTCGTGGGACAAGACATTTGTGGTACACTATCTTAATAACTTTTATCTGAACATTAAGGTTAGTTTTGATATCCTCCCCCCTCCCCAACTAATACTCATTATCCAGTCTCACCTATGTATAATGGTCACATTGGGGAAGTATCTGAAGATGCCAATACCCAAAGAACCATAAACGAGCACACATAAGCTCTTTTCAGAAGAGGTATTAAACAATCCTAAAAAAAGAGACATAATTTAAGCACTATTTTCAGTAACTTTGATTGTCAACTCATTGGCACTAATTGATAGCATTCCTAACTTTTAAAGGACAAAAACTTTGTGCTAACTCCAATTTATGTTTATTCACTTAGGCAATTGTTAATTTAAGACTTGTCTATGAATGTGCAATCCCTCATGGTTGATAACTCTCAGTCTTGATAACAAATGTGTCACATTATAATGACATGAATTTTTTACCCACTCTAATTTTATAGTTTCTGGAAAAATATTTGTGACTGACACCATCATTAGAATATGTCTACCATTATGATGCAGAAAAGAAGATTAATGAAAAACTTATTATCAGGCATTGGTCTCATGGGGTATTTACGATAGAAATGATGCAATAGCTGTTTACTAAAATAATTTTCATATTAAGGAACATGTATACAAATATATTGTCAATTTAATGTTTAATGAACTCATCAAATTGGAAGTTCATAAGACAAGAACTATGTTATAATAACCAATCGAATAGCAACAATATGCTTACTTAAAAACTGAAGTTGAGAACTAAATTAATATATTTATATATGGTCTGAAAATTGTCTGACTGTTACAATTTACAAGTTGTTACTCAAGATAAAGCTTTCAACCAGAACTTGAAAATAGCATATCTGGTTAACTAATGAATGCAGTGCTCTTAAATGAGGAATTTCACTAGTAATTTGCACTAATGAATGATGATTCTTAATAAACTAATTTAAATCTCCTAAATTCCTCTCTATAAAAGGCATTAATAAGGTTTATGTTCATATCATTTTAAGAATGGAAAATAGATTGTGAGGATTATTTACATGGAGTTATGATAACCAAGGAGAACTTGTTCATTAATCCATACTTGTAAACTTTGTTTCTGGGATATTATTAGTTTAATAAAATAAATTTAAAAATGTATTAAAAAAAGAGTCTGAATGTGATTGCAAAAGTTCTGGCTTAATATACAGTAAGCAAAGCATGGTCTATCACAGTATCAGCAACTCTAAGGTAGCAACTAATAATCATTATTTTCTAAGTATTTGTGGATTTGATTGAAAAGTGAATGCTGATGTTAGACTTTAACTTCTGCCCCCTCAGGTGGAACTGACAGGCAGCAGTGTGTTTGATTATGTCCACCCTGGAGACCATGTGGAGATGGCAGAGCAGCTGGGCATGAAACTTCCCCCAGGGCGAGGCATTCTCTCACAGGGTACCGCAGAGGATGGAGCCAGCTCAGCATCTTCGTCCTCACAGTCTGAGACCCCTGAGCCAGGTGGGAATTTCAAGCAGAAAAGGGCAAGGTTGAGGGCAAGGCCTTTGTGAAATGATTGAGCTCTATTTACTGATGTGAAGACCAGAGGGAAACATAGATCTAGCGATAGTTAAGATTCCATATAATATTACTGCTGAAATGTTCAGAATTGATTGGGCAAGCGTGCAATAATTTAACTGGGAAAATGTAGGAAATAAATTGGTCTAAATTAAGAGTATTAAAATTATAATGGTAACAATTGTTTGCAATTTGTGACACTCATGTTTGGCACTGTACCTTTTGAATAGTCTTTTTTAAAATGTTGGTAGTTGTCCTTTTTGTTTTTGTTTTGAAGTACAATCTTTATGCTACCTGCGGCACACCAGCTAGGGATACAACTTTGCATTTACAAAAGCAATGTGTGCAGTAATTTTATCCAGCCTTTCCCCCTCACTGTTTAATTAGATAAATCATGGGGGATTGAAGCAAAGTAACATTGCTCATTGGGATTCTTTCCAGACTCCTTACAGACTTTGCATTCAGGATGTTCCCATTTTGATGGTGTTGTACTGATGATAATTTAAGTATTAGGGGAAAATCCATTTATAAATTAAACAAAATGATTTGATATCCATCAGTCCCTTAGTTCATCAAGCTGTTCAAACAGCAGGAAGATTGGCTGGTCTGCCGAGGTCTTCTGAGAGCTCTGGTAATTAGATCTGCTAAGGATTTATTCTTTACTGATTGGGGCTTTAAATTAATTGAAGTTTCACATTTGTGGTTTTGTCCTTTTTATATATTTTTAAAGTAGATATTTCATATTCTTATGGGCCGAAATGGATGAGCAAAAGCAGGAGCAGTTTAAAATGTGAATTTTCTCAGGAGAAGGAGGTGCAGAATTTAATGAGAGGTCTGATTAAGAGTCTAAGATCTGTTTGCTTACTTGGGAAATCATTATTGTACTAAAGAAGGCATGGAAAATGTAATACAGCATTCATTTTCTTGTACTGCACTGCTAACATAAAGCCACTCAGGGATGTCTATCTCCAACTTAAAGCGTACTGTACATTAGACAGAATTTATTAGCTATTCTTCACCTATATGTTGTCAAGGATACTAGTGTGTGTGTGTTGATATAGATATTGCATTTCTCTCCCATGAACTGTGTAAGTTCAATGATTCCTTTGTTAATGCACCTTTCTGCTTGACCCTAAGGATATTCATTAACATTTCCTTTTTGGTATTAAGTCTGAACAATTAAAACTGTCCTTGGAAAAAAAGACTGTTAGAGCAGCTCTTTACAATATAAGTTTGCTTCCCAGATGCTCAGACAGACTCAACTGCAATACTGCAGTAATTGTTTGCATCAAAAAAATTAAAATATTTTAATAAGAGATACATTAAAGTTATTGGCATTATTTTAACAAAACAAATTGACTGTGACCAATATGAAAAACATGATAAATGCTAAAACTGCTCAATTTTAAAGCTTGCCTGGAATTCAGATTGCTGTGGCTCAGGAATAACTGTTTAGTTGTAATATAATTTTTTTCATCTTGATATTGTGTGTTTCTTCAATATTCATAAAGTGATGATCAAACAGTAACAGTAAACCTTCATGTGTACTGTACTGTGGAATTGAAGATAGGCTGGTGTATTAAAGGACTGCACACATATCCGCATCAGCGTTCAATCTATCAGCCTATCTTCAATTCCAAGGTAGAGTACACAGACATCGACTGTTGCTTGAACAGCTATTACTTTAACAAGCACATAGCATAAATGAAGTCAATTAAATTGTGCACATTTTCTAGGAGCTATTTCATTATTTAATTCTGTTCCATGTCATATTAATATTTCATTGCATAGCCTGAAATTGGAGTTGTGAGATTTTCCATACCTCCTCTTATTGTATACTAGTCAGCAGAAGGTGGAGGAGGAATTCTAAAATCTAGCCAGAGTGTCATGTGGGTGTTTATTCATGGGTGGTTGCGTTTAATTAAATGTTTTTGTATGCATCAATTGAACACCACCCACCAGAATCAACACTCGTGGACATTTTTAGATTAACAAGCTTTTTAAAAAGTGTTTCATTGCAATTTTGGAATATTAGTGTCTAGAATGTATCTTCTTAATTGCAATAGACATATCCTAACACTATTTATTAAGCATTCTTACAAAACAAATGGTCCTCTTGTAACTATGAATAAATATTTTAGATCTGTGGTCAAAAATGAATGTATCAATGTACAGTAGGCCATATTTTGGGAGAGTTATGCTTTCAGCGGGCAAAGTATTCTTTTTTGACATGAATGAGCAATAGCCCTGTGTCATTGCTGTGTTATTATGTCACTAGTTACCAGTTGGTCAGTGTTCAATTAACACAATTTGCATCCTCTATACTTATGATGTTTGGCTCATTTATCTGTCATGATTTCGCAGCCCATTACACTTTAAAATTCTCTGGACCATCAGAGGGTCGGTGTCAAGCTGAGATAAGTTATTCTCAAAAGAAAGGAGCAAAGATCAGAGAGCAAGTCAATCTGTGTCATTCTTATGTACCTCCTGTTTGGAATTTTTTCAGAGCAGTGCTGACAGAAGCCTTGGGAGCAGTCCTCCTCCTCACTCTTTGACATGGGGAATGGGATGTAGATAGGAAGACTTGATGAAGGGATGAAAACTAAAAGGAAAATTCGAAGTTATTACATTTAGGTCTGGTGCATTAATTCCACGTGCCGTATTCAGCCAAAAATGCATGTCATGCCAAGCTCATTCATTTCACTTCTAACATATTTGGTTAGAGACTTCCATTTGTCCATACACACTTGATCTTCTGTGAAGTTGTCTTTGGTTTTTCAGTGAAATATTTTTCCTGCATTTGAGGACTTTGCACCAGGACTGTGTACTTGAAGTCAGTGTTAGTTTATTATATCCTATTTATATTTAGCTGGAACCCATTATGCTGAATTAAACCCATCTACACCACAGGGCAGATTTCGAAACTGATAAGAAGCCCATAATAAAATCGCTACTTTTCCTCTAGAGGCAGGGAGCAAAGCCACTTCAGGGGGTGTTGATCCTTTATGTTGTCTCATTATATTGTAACAGCGGCTCCAAAGGTAGTCATGTAATATAAATGGGATATATATATTTTAAAA
The DNA here is from genome assembly GCF_044704955.1 of Pristiophorus japonicus. Classification (NCBI taxonomy): domain Eukaryota; kingdom Metazoa; phylum Chordata; class Chondrichthyes; family Pristiophoridae; genus Pristiophorus; species Pristiophorus japonicus. The sequence goes on from NC_091980.1 coordinate 212,941,628, forward strand.
ATTAGGTGTGTTTTTGTTTTGTATTTAAAACAATACTTCTGTTTGATTATCTTGCTTTTTATTTATTGCATTTCATTTTTCAAAGTCTCTTGCCCTACTTTTAAGTTTTTTTCACTCCATAATTATTCCTGCTTCCCCCTACACAGTTCTCTCCATAGCACATACAGTTATCCAAGCAAGAAAACAAGCAGGTGACCTCTTCTTTGTCCTTTGCCAACGTCACTTATGAATTGACCACAAGTTAAAACACTTTCCAAATGTTCAGAGTAAATGCCTAGTTTTCCCAGGAAATCCAGCTGAGATCAGGAATCTTGCAAATAATGACCAGGGATGAACCTGAGACATATACCTTTAAGAAACCCAACATATTTCTTAACCTGGTTGAAATACAGTCAATAAAAAGCAAGAATATTCAAAATAAACCAGGCGCTCAAACCTACCACCAAGCTCATGTTCTACAGGGCTGTAGTAATACCCGCCCTCCTGTATGGATCAGAGGCATGGACGACTTACAGAAGACACATCAAGTCACTGGAGATATATCACCAATGATACCTCTGCAAGATCCTGCAAATGTCCTGGGAGGACAGACTCACCAACATCAGTGTCCTCGCCCAGGCTAACATCCCCAGCATTGAAGCACTAACCACACTCGATCAGCTTCGCTGGGCAGGCCACTTAGTTCGCATGCCAGACATGAGACTCCCTAAACAATTGCTCTATGCGGAGCTTCTTCATGGCAAACGAGCCAAAGGTGGACAGCAGAAATGTTACAAGGGAACCCTCAAAGCCTCCCTGGTGAAGTGCGACATCACCATTGACGCCTGGGAGACCCTGGCCGAAGACCGCCCTGGGTGGAGAAAGTGCATCCGGGAGGGCGTTGAACTCTTTGAATCTCAATGCTGCGAGCGTGAAGAGGTCAGGTGCAGGCAACGGAATGAGCGTATGGTAAATCAGTGCCATTTCCCCCCCCCCCCGCTTCCCCCGACGAATATCTGTCCCACCTGTGATAAGGTTTGTGGCTCTCGTGTTGGACTGTTCAGCCACCAAAGAACTCACTTTAGGAGTGGAAGCAAGTCTTCCTCGATTCCAAGGGACTGCCTTTGATGATGATGATTGCTTTAATTACAGAATACAAATCCTGGTGTTCTTTGATATACCACAGTTTTGTTAAAAGATTAGCAAGTCCAATGGGCTGGCTGGTTAACTGTATTGAGTGCGTATGACAGATATCAGGTCGAGAATACATCTGAGAATCAGGCTAAATATAGAAAGTTCAGAGCAGCAGTGAAAAAGCATATAAGAGGTGCAAACAGAGGGTATGAGAATAGAATGGCAGCTAACATAAAAGGTAATCTAAAAGTCTTCTATAGGCATATAAATAGTAAACGAGTAGTAAGAGGAGGGGTGGGGCTGATTAGGGACTAAAAAGGAGACCGACACATGAAGGCAGAGGGCATGGCCGAGGTACTAAATGAGTACTTTGCATCTGTCTTCACCAAGGAAGAAGATGCTGCCATAGACATAGCAAAGGAGGAGGTAGAGGAGATACTGGATGGGATAAGAATTGATAAAAGGCTGGCTGTACTTAAAGTAGATTAGTCATCAAGACCGGATGGGATGCATAATCTTTCAATCCTCCTTGGAACCAGGAGTGGACTGGAAAATTGCAAGTGTTATACCCTTCTTCAAAAAAGGGTGTAAAGATAAACCTAGCAACTATAGGTCAGTCAGTTTAACCTTGGTAGTGGGGAAGCTTTTAAAAACAATAATCAGGGACAGAATTAACAGTCACTTGGACAAGTGTGGATTAATAAAGGAAAGCCAGCACGGATTTGTTAAAGGCAAATCATGTTTAACTTCATTGAATTTTTTGATGAGGTAACAGAGAGGGTTGATGAGGGCAGTGCAGTTGATGTGGTGTACATGGATTTTCAAAAGGCGTCCGACAAAGTGCCACATAATAGGCTTGCCAGCAAAGTTGAAGCCCATGGAATAAAAGGGACAGTGGTAGCATGGATATGAAATTGGCTAAGTGACAGGAAACGGAGAGTAGTGGTGAACAATTGTTTTTCAGATTGGAGGAAGGTGTACAATGGTGTTCCCCAGGGGTCGATACTAGGACAACTGCTTTTCTTGATATATATTAATGACTTGGATGTGGGTGTACAGGGCACAATCTCAAAATTTGCAGATGACACAAAACTTGGAAGTATAGTGAACAGTGAGGAGGATAGTGTTAAACTTCATGAGGACATAGACAGGATGGTGGAATGGGCGGGCACTTGGCACATGAAATTTAATGCAGAAAAGTGTGAAGTGATACATGTTGGTAGAAACAATGAGGAGAGGAAATATAAACTAAAGGGTATAATCCTAAAGGGGGTGCATGAACAGAGAGACCAAGGTGTATATGTGCACAAATCATTGAAGGTGGTGGGGAAGGTTGAGAAAGCAGTTTAAAAAGCTTACAGGATCCTGGCCTTCATGAATACCTTGGCAGGCAGGCAGTGGGGGTACTGCAAGGTTCAGTGCTGGGACCCCAGCTATTTACAATATACATCAATGATTTAGATGAAGGAATTAAATGTAATATCTCCAAGTTTGCAGATGACACTAAGCTGGGTGGCAGTGTGAGCTGTGAGGAGGATGCTAAGAGGCTGCAGGGTGACTTGGACAGGTTAGGTGAGTGGGCAAATGCATGGCAGATGCAGTATAATGTAGATAAATGTGAGGTTATCCACTTTGGTGGCAAAAACAGGAAGGCAGAATATTATCTGAATGGTGACAGATTAGGAAAAGTGGAGGTGCAACGAGACCTGGGTGTCATGGTACATCAGTCATTGAAAGTTGGCATGCAGGTACAGCAGGCGGTGAAGAAGGCAAATGGCATGTTGGCCTTCATAGCGAGAGGATTTGAGTATAGGAGCAGGGAGGTCTTACTGCAGTTGTACAGGGCCTTGGTGAGGCCACATCTTGAATCTTGTGTACAGTTTTGGTCTCCTAATCGGAGGAAGGACATTCTTGCTATTGAGGGAGTGCAGCAAAGGTTCACCCAGATTGATTCCCGGGATAGCAAGACTGACATATGAAGAAAGACTGGATCGACTAGGCTTATATTGACTGGAATTTAGAAGAATGAGAGGGGATCTCATAGAAACATATAAAATTCTGATGGGATCGGATAGATTAGATGCAAGAAGAATGTTTCTGATGTTGGGGAAGTCCAGAACCAGGGGTCACAGTCTAAGGATAAGGGGTAAGCCATTTAGGACCGAGATGAGGAGAAACTTCTTCACTCAGAGAATTGTGAACCTGTGGAATTCTGTACCACAGAAAGTTGTTGAGGCCAGTTCGTTAGATATATTCAAAAGGGAGTTAGATGTGGCCCTTACAGCTAAAGGGATCAAGGGGTATGGAGAGAAAGTAGGAATGGGGTACTAAAGTTGCATGATCAGCCATGATCATATTGAATGGCGGTGCAAGCTCGAAGGGCCGAATGGCCTACTCCTGCATCTATTTTCTATGTTTCTATGTTTATAAGAGTACAAAAGTGTGGAAATTATGATGAACCTGTATAAAACATTGGTTTGGCCTCAACTGGAGTATTGTATCCAATTCTGGGCACTGCACTTTAGGAAGGATGTGAAGGCCTTAGAGAGGGTGCAGAAAGATTTACGAGAATGATTCCAGGGATGAGAGACTTCAGTTAAATAGATAGGCTGGTGAAACTGCAGTTATTCTCCTTCGAGCAGGGAAGATTGAGAGGAGATTTGATCGAGGTGTTCAAAATCATGAGGGGTCTGGATGGAGTAGATAGAGAGAAACTTTTCCCATTGGCAGAAGGGTTGAGAACCAGAGGACACACATTCAACGTGATTGGCAAAAGAACCAAAGGCGACATAATAAAAAACTTTTTTACACAGCGAGTGGTTAGGATCTGGAATGCACTGCCTGAAAGGGTTGTGGAGGCAAGCACAATCACAGCTTTCAAAAGGGAGTTGGATAAGTACCTGAAAGAAAAACATTGCAGGGCTACAGGGAAAGGGCAGGGGAGTGCCACTAGCTGAGGTGTTTTTGCAGAGAGCCGGCACGGGCTCAATGGGCCGAATGGCCTTCTTCCATGCTGTAACCATTCTATGATTCTATGGCCAGAATCTTACCAGCACTGCAAGTGTGAGTTTGGAGGCGGGGCCACTGTCAAAATGGCCGACATTGACAGCAGGGCGGAAGTCCGCTCTGAACCTGCCTCCTTATGAATTTCCAAAATGCCAGCTTTGGCTGCGGTTTGCAGACCCGGCACGAAGCAATGTGTCAGGCAATTGTGATAGTTAAGAAGCTGCTTAAAGCTATTTAAGCAGCATTTTTCCAGGTCCAAAGAATTTTTCCAAGTTTTTTACGAGGTTCACAACCCTTGGGTATCACATCAGGTTAGTGTGTTGGGTTCTCAACAACTCTGGATTGGTTTGACTAGTTGACAGCTGCAGAAGTGGTATAAATGCTACCAGATGTTCAATTTCCAATCAAAGAAGCTGGAATATTTGGAATATACTTTTCAGCTTTATGGAGGTTTGAAGTGTTTGCAGTGAACTCTCTATCCAGTGTCACCTCCTTGGAACAACCTCTCTCACCATTGACAGATTGCTTCTGTCATCTCAACTTCAGCTGCCATCTATTCCATCAGCATTGGTGCCCTTGAAAAAATCTCACCTTAGTCCCCAGAATCCCACCACGATCAGCTCCAACACCAACATTACCAGGCATATCAGCATCAACAACAACAACAACCTTCCCTGCAATCACCTGATGCTGCACAGGACAGAAAGATCAGCACCCGACCACATTGCTGCCAGGGATGGCCTCACCATGTTTACATTTACTTCACTTAGCGCTGTACACCCTGGTTGCCACATGATGCGCCAGGTTGGCACCACCGCACAACAACACCGTAAAGCATTCCTACAATGCCCCAGCCATTCTTTTCACATTCATCATCAATGGGGCGGAGGGGTGGGGGAGTACCATTATGTCTCACCATTCACTACAACTCACTAAGCCACTTCCAAAGGTGTACACAAATCTGTCCAAGAAGGCAAAGTGTTGAAAATATAGATTTCAATGTTTGACAACACATTAACAGAAATTCCAAGAATTGTACAACTTTTGCAAAAGCCTTCACCCAAAGATTGCAAGTACAAAGTATGTGCCCGGGGCTTTTCTTACATGCCTTCACCAATCTATGATTTTCTACCCATTCACTTCAATGGATGGAAAATAACAGGCTGATGAGCACAGAAATGGAAAACCTTGAATCTCCATGTTCATTGTCACATGACAGCAGGCTGAGAACTATTCTTAAGCAGGAATTCTCAAATGACTTTAAAGAGATTAAGGTCATATTTGGGTGTAAGAGAGAAATGGGACAATAAAAGTTGCTTTGACCACCATCAATGAAACTCATTATAAAGATTGTGAAGAGTTCATATGAAGACTCTGTGTGTTCCCTGTTATAAATAATTTTATTAAAAAACTAAGACTTAATCTGCTAAATGTACCATAACTCAGCATTATTACTTAGGCCTTATATATTTGAAGCATATGTATGTTGGTAGAACTGTTGTTTAATTCATTATGTCTTCTGGAGCTGAGTCACAATACAAGGTAAATTGTTTAGGCTTTTCCAACATCAAATAAAACACTTTGGTAGTGAGTGAATCGAAGGGAGCTATGAATGAATGCATCCTGTGAACAACTCACTTGAAGCACATTTTTCCTGCCCTCAGAATGAACTGATCTATAATCTGCGGTTTAAAGTTTTGCCTGAGCGTTTTTTCCAGTTGAAGTTGAATTGACTATAATCACAAGAAGAGCGATATATTGTTGGGGTAAACAAGAAGGCATGACATCTAGAGCATTTCTTTCTACCTTGTGTAATAGAGGCAAGCTTACAATTTGAAAAAAAATACATTCTGGTGTTTTCCCCAGTATTCACTTTTTTTCTCCCTTTATCTTGTGAAGCTTTCCAGTACGTCACCCAGCTTTATTCCATTTAAAAACAATTAGGTCATTGATTGCGTGACTGGTTGTGGAATGAGGAAAGGCCGTTGGGTTTCTTCTTCTTCTTAGGCAGTCCCACGGAATCGAGGATGACTTGCGTCCACACTAAGTACGAGTTCTCATGTGACCTACGGTCTCTATCACAGATGGGGCAGAAGGGTAGTTGAAGGAACAGGTGAGTGGGGTGCTTGAGATGCTGTGCACTCCTTCCGCTGTTTATGTTTGGTTTCAGTTTGCTCTCGGCATAGAGACTCGACGTGTTCGGCGCCTTCCCGGATGTTTTTCCTCCACTTTGTGCGGTCTGGAGCCAGGGATTCCCTGGTGTCAGTGGGGATGTTGCACATTTTCAAGGAGGCTTTGAGGATGTCCTTGAAGCATTTCCTCTGCTCACCTGGGGCTCGCTTGCCATGTTGGAGGCTTGGGAGTCTCATATCGAGCATGCGGACAATGTGACCTGCCCAACGTAGCTGATCGAGTGTAGCCAGTGCTTCGATGTTGGGGATGTTGGCCTGAGCAAGAATGCTGACATTGGTGCGCCTATCCTGCCAATGGATTTGCAGGATCTTACGGAGGCAGCATTGGTGGTACTTCTCCAGTGCTTTGAGGTATCTGCTGTACATAGTCCATGTCTCTGAGGCATATAGGAGGGCGGGAATCAGTATTGCTCTATAGACCATGAGCTTGATGCCGGGTTTGAGGTCCTGGTCTTCAAACACTCTCTTTCTCAGGCGACCAAAGGCTGCACAGGCACACTGAAGGCGGTGTTGGACTTCGTCATCGATGTCAGCCCTTGCTGAAGTAAGCTCCCGAGGTATGGAAAATGGTCCACATTGTCCAAGGCCTCGTCGTGGATTTTGATAATTGGAAAGTAGTGCTGCATGGCGGGGGCAGGTTGGTAGAGCACCTTTGTCTTACGGATGTTTAGTGTAAGGCCCATGCTCTCGTACGCTTCGGTGAAAGTGTTGACAATGGCTTGGAGTTCGGCTTCCGACTATGCGTAGATGCAGGCGTTGTCTGCGTACTGTAATTCAACGACAGAGGATGAGACGACCTTGGATCTGGCCTGGAGGCAGCGGAGGTTGAATAGTTTCCCGTTTGTTCTGTAGATTGGCTCCACTCCAGCAGGGAGCTGACTGAGGGTGAGATGGAGCATTGCAGCAAGAAAAATCGAGAAGAGCATTGGTGCAATGACACAGCCTTGCTTGACCCTGGTCCAAACATGAATTTGGTCTGTGGTGGATCCGTTGGTCAGGATCACGGCTTGCACGTCGTCATGAAGCTTTTGGGGACATCCGACTTTGACGAGGACACTCCATAATCCCTCACGGTAAACAATGTCGAAGGCCTTTGTGAGATCAAAGAAGGCCATGTATACAGGTTGGTGCTGTTCCCTGCATTTCTCTTGGATTTGCTGTGCAGTGAAGATCATGTCAATTGTGCCCCTTAGTGGTCTGAATCTGCATTGCGACTCTGGGAAGAGTTCTTCAGCCAAAGAGAGAAGACGATTGAGGAGGATTCTTGCAATGATTTTGCG